>NW_027449946.1:0-12931 GCF_964194025.1 Convolutriloba macropyga
ATATATATATATATAAGTATATATATATATATATATATATATATAATATATATATTATATATATATAACCTCAGTTAATGAATATCAATGAAACTTTCAAAACTTTTGAAATAAATTCTTTGGGTTTTTTTAATCCTCGTAACATTTCCAAAACTTTGGCTGCGATATTCACGTTTGATATGCACCGTTGAATGCAGATGAGCAAATTAATCGTTTTTACTACAAGCAATCATTTCAGTTTTAACCCGTAATAGCAAAAACACAGCATGGTGAAAACCCACCAACTAAAATAGCACAAAAATATTGAGACAATTTTGAACAATGACAGACATTTCAGAAACAAAAAATGAGAACCGCTCTTTTAATCGTCTTTTTTTTTCATCTTTGCTAAGACAGATTTTAGAGAAATTTTTAAACACTCCTGCTCAGTTTAGTTTTGAAAAATCCAATATAAGTTGTCTCCAACCAGAGAATTACAAAGCATTGCTCAAATCAGAGCATAAAACTTTTAAAAACCAACTCTGATGAAATGAAAACAATGTTTGAATGCCTTCATTCAGAAAATAGTTTAGATATAAAGTTTAATTTTTGTGGCAAGCATCAAAAAATATTTTTTCTTTAGTCATAAAATTTCCTTAATACTCCTAATACTTCATCAAATTCTGATGACTGTTTCTGAGCTTGAAGAGAAAATTTCATTTTTTTTGCCCTAATTTCAATTTGGAAACGCGTTTCAAACTCAATTTTGAAGTACTCTGAAAATACGTAATTAAAACTTGTATTTTTTGGGAATGGCGATTTGTAAATCGTTTTGTTCTTCAAGAAATTTTGTCACTTTCAATATTAGATCGTCTTGATCATCCTTTTTTTATCAATTCTTGAAACAGTAATCAATATCTTTTTGAATCAATTGAA
Organism: Convolutriloba macropyga; assembly: GCF_964194025.1. NCBI lineage: Eukaryota > Metazoa > Xenacoelomorpha > Acoela > Convolutidae > Convolutriloba > Convolutriloba macropyga. Next base: position 916 of record NW_027449946.1, read on the forward strand.
ATAAGTGATGATAGGAATTTGTGAATGTCAAGCTTCTGAATAAAAATTCAACGAAGTTCAACTGTCCTCTCAGTATTGGTAAATTTTTTGGGGGCTCCGATTACTTCATTACTCTACCAAATTAAGCAAGGAAGAAGTCTCAGATAAAGCATGATAATGAATTATTTTTAATAAATTTCAGTGTTTATGAGAAGTAATTTTGTTATCGAATGCTTTTTCTTGCAGTGTCTGTTATGTTAGATTTTTTGTGTTTTGTATTTACTTATTTGAAGTTTATTGAACATACTGTGAGGGTTTCTGGCGTTTTGAAACGTTTGTTTTGATTTTTTTGCTGTCGCTCCACAAGCAATTCTGAAATATTTTTTACTGATTTTAATAAACTACTTAGTTAGAAAACGGATGCTATCCATAAAGGAATTTTTCATTTCTTAAATGATTTGACTGTGAAACAATAAAAGAGTAAACCTTGTACAAATTTTTGGTTCTGATATATATTTTTAAAACTGAATGATCCAAAAGTTGTTCGAAATTGAGCTGTCAAGGAGACTTTTGCTAAAAGATGAAAATGTGCGCATCTATGTGATTCTTTCAAATGAGTTCTACCTTACTTCTTATAATTTTTTGTCTGCATCACTTCTTCAGCCCTTTAAATTATTAAAACAGACTGTTCAAAAAAATCTATGCTCTTATTTCTTGCAATTACAGCTTTGATATATGAACAGAATGTCAGTCAGGCTGTAATCAATGAATTAGTTAGCAATGGTAGTAACAGATACCTCATTCAATATTCTCGTTAAATTCACATGTTTTTAATTGTGTCATCTATGGTTTGACTACAGATTGTTCTTTTGAGGCCTAATTTGACGTTCTAATAAGGGCTAAAAAGAAATAAATATTGATTAAGCTAAAAATATGGAATGAAGGGAGAAAAAATATTGGTTCACCGCCCCTCTTGGGTGGTGAGCCAATTTTCAAAATGCGGGAAGGTTGTCTCTCAGTGGCTGCATGCGGTTGCAGATGCAATAAAAAAGATTAACTGATTTTTGCTTGTTTTGAAATTCACTTATCATGTACAAAATTTTTATATGATTGATAGACAGCGGTTTGATAGTTGATAGACGTTGGTTAAGAAGGAAAATAATGACATGAGAAAATTACCTTATCATTTTTAAGTTTTAAGAAAGCGTTGTGATAACTATGTACCAAGTCTCTAATTTCAATGTGTTTCTCAGATTTAAAACTTTGAATTGAATACAACGCTAAGAGACTATGGTACAAAAAAACTAGACAAACTGGTTTTGTAGCTTTCTCTACAAACCCGTCTGAGGTCTGTACAATTTGATGAGAGCAATCAATTCTATTTGTCTTTTTTCTTTTTTCTTTGTTCTTACAATTGGTTCAACTGTCTATATAAACGTTCTTCAAAAGTTTCAAATGTGTTTTTTACAAGCAATGATATAAATAAATGGAAGAACAAAAGTTTTGAAATCGAACAGTTTCAGAAACATTGCTCTTTAAATTGTTTTAAAAATCCTTCAATGAGTAAATTTAAATGACAGTTTTGAAAAATGTTTGATAATGACCCTCTGGTGCCTCAAAATCCGGTATATTGCGTATGGTTTTTTCCTCGAAATAAGAAATTAGATAACAATTTGCTAGAGCTCAGAGCAAATGGAAAAAACAGAAAATTTGAACCGAACAAAAACTCCTCCTTGACTCGAACATAAAAATATAATTTCATAAAAAAAGATAAAAGATAATCAGAAGAAAAAGAAAGTGAGCTTCTTGATGTTGGTGGAAAAATTTTTAAAAAGACGTTTTCACTAAAAAACCTGATTTCAATATTTTTCTTCAAGAATTGTACTTCCCATTTTCCAAAAGATTCAAAACTGATACTCAACTTAAGCGAGATTCGGTCTATGATAAATGTTGCAACTAATAAAAAATAAAAAATTTCAAAGTTCTGTCAAAGACTTGATTACTAATTGCAATACTTCAAATGTGATTTGATTACAACCGTTTTTTCATTACTTATCGGCCACTCCAAAATTTATTTAATCGAGACACTGCCGTGAAAGAGACATACAGAGTTCTTAAAAATGCCATTTAAATTAATAAATTGTCAGATTGTCTGAAAATGAGTTTTAAAGTAATTTTTGCGGCAATTGAACTACTCAGCGAATATGACAAATTGGGACGAAGACAGATTCAAATAGAACAAACATTTGTTGATTTGACAAGGTATACAAAAAATTGACAATTTTTTGAACTTTTGGTCCCTGAAACTAGCTTAGCTCATGTTAATGTTGACATGTTTCTAGAAAAAACACTAAGTGCCCAGGAAGCCTGCGTAAAAGCACTCTAGAGATGATAGTTTGGAAAAAAATGTTGAAAAGAAACTGAACAGTTTCAAAGCAAAAAATCAGTCTTTTTTGCTGATTTTTATTTAAAGTCATGGTTTCTCGCCATCAAAAACCGTAGGGAAATGTTAAGAAAAAAATCAGAATTTCCGAAATCAGTACTGTCTGTCTATGGTTTTGAGCAATAAATTATCTACAATCTTTTTGGTCTAATTCAAATTATAACTCTTTGAGGTTCAATTCATATGGGTAGTTGCAAAGCAGTTAAATGTCTTCTTAGTCCACAATTAGGGTTGCGAGAGACATTTCTGTTAATATTCGCCATTGAAACTTTTTGGTTCCGTCTTTTGTTGCTAACTATCGCATCTATTAATACGGTAATCATGACAATGGTGATGGCGTTGCCAACAGTGGCAGTGATTGTGATCATCAGTAACAATATTTATCCCTTAGTTCTCAAAAACAATCGTTAAGAACTAAATTGGCTCATTGTCTGAAATTTCCATACACGCTGACGACCTGAGTTTGGCTAACAATAAAGTTTTGGAGTAAGTTTTAGCTCACAATATTGCATTTTTTTTCAATGTAATGATGAAAACTCAAAAAAATTTTCGCTAAGTTGAGTTGTGTCTTTGGTCATATCGAAGTCAGGGGTGAGCTGAGCCAACAGTGGATATGTTTTTTTGGAGATGTTTTCTATTTAGATCATGTCAAAACCATTTGGCTTTAACTTCTTCAGTTTTAAAATCGAATAGTTTCAGAAATGTCGCTCCTTACACAATTATAAAAGTCCTATAATGAGACAATTTAATTCAAAGTTCTAAAAAGTGTTAGATAAAGACTTTCTGGTTCATCTAAATGCGATATACTGCAGATGGTTTTTCTCGATTTAAAAAATTAGATAACAGTTTATTAGAGCTCAGACAAAACAGAAAAAAAAATATTTTGAACTGCGCAACAATCTGCTCCTTGCCTCGAAAATAAAGAAAGATAATTTCGTAAAAAAGAACAAAGAGAGTCAAAAGAACAAACAAGCTCTCTACTTGATGTTGGTGGATAAATATTTTTTAAAAAGGTTTTTTCACTAAAAAAAACCTGATTTCAAGGTTTTCCTTCAAGAATTGTGCCTCCCATTTTCCAACTGATTCAAAACTGATACTCAACTTAAGCGAGATTCGGTCTCTGATAAATGCTGTAATTAAGAAAAAAATAGTTGAAGTTCTTGCAAAGACGTGCTTCCTGATTGGAATTCTTCAAAACTGAACAAATTGTTTTTTCAATACTATTTGGCCACTCAAAAAAGTATTAAATTGAGACACTGCCATGAAAGGGAAATACAGAGTTCTTAATCAAATCATTTAAATATTAAATTTTCAGATTTTATGAAAAGGAATTTTGGAGTAGCTTTTGAGGCAATTGAACTACTCAGCGACTAAGACAATTAGGGACGAAGACAGATTCAAATAGCACGAAAAATGTTTAATTTGACGAGGTATAAATTGAAATGACTCTCCATTATTTGAATATTTGGCCTCTGAAACTAGCTTAGCTCACTTTTTGTTGACATGTTTCTAGGAAAAAAACAGTAACGGCCCAGGAAGCTTGAGTAAAAGCACTCAAGAGTTGAGAGTTTAGATTAAAGTATTAAAAACAAACTGAAAAGCTTCAAGCAAAAAATGAGACTTTTTGTGCAGAGAATGTACTTGAATAAAGCAGACTTTGAGGAAAAAATAGATTCACAATTTAACAAAGCTACAATGAAGGGTTATTTTTTACTGGAAATTACGGTGCAAGAGTAACATTTGCAATATTTGAAGTTGTCTTGGCCTTTTGTGAGCAAATATGACAACAATTTGTCCCATATTTTCATTTAACGTCATTGTTATTTGCCATCAGAAACTATCTTAACCGTAGAGAAACGTTAAGAGAAAATCTGAGTTTCTGGAATGAGGACCGTGTTTGTCTGTGGTTTTGTGTCACGAAGTGTCCACAATCGTTTTGGTCAAATTCAAACTCTAACTCTTTGAGGCTCAATTCATATGGGTAGTTGCAAAGCAGTTAATTGTCTTCTTGATCCACAAGTAGGATTGAGATAGACATTTTTTTTATTAATTGCCAAACAAATTTTTGGATCCATCTTTTGTTGTTAACTACCGCGTCTATTATTGCAATGGCGATGGCGTTAGCAACAGTAGCAGTGATCGTGGTCCTCAATGACAATACCTCTCCCTTAGTTCTAGAAAGCAATCATTGTGAACTAAATTGGCTCGCTGTCAGAAATGTCCATACACGCTGACGAACAGAGTAAAGAATAAAGCTTTGGAGTAAGTTTTAGCTCGCAAATGCATTTTTGCAATGTAGTGATGAGAACACAAGGAGAAGTTTGCTTAGTTAAGTTGTATATTTGGGCATATCGAAGTGAGGGGTAAATTGAGACGAAAATGGAAATGTTCTTTGCGATTATGTTTATTATTTAGATCATGTCAAAATCATTTGGCTTTAAGTTCTTCAATTTTAAAATCAACTATTATCAGAAACGTCGCTCCTTAAACACTTTTAAAAATCCTATAATGAGAAAATTTAATTGACAGTTTTGAAAAGTGTTCGATAATGACTTTCTGGTTCATCTAAATGCAATATACTTTGGATGGTTTTTCTCGATTTAAAAAATTAGATAACAGTTTATTAGAGCTCAGACAAAAACGAAAAAAATAATATTTTGGACTGCGCAACAATCTGCTCCTTGCCTCGAAAATAAAGAAAGATAATTTCGTAAAAAAAGAACAAAAGAGAGTCAAAAGAACAAACAAGCTCTTGGCTTGATGTTGGTGGATAAATAATTTTTAAAAAGCCGTTTCCACTAAAAAAAACCTGTTTGCAATGTTTTCCTTCAAAAATTATGCGTCCCATTTTCCAACGGGTTCAAAACTGATACTCAGTTTAAGCGAGATTTGGTCTCTGATAAATGCTGTAATTAAGAAAAAAATAGTTGAAGTTCTTGCAAAGACGTGCTTCCTGATTGCAATTCTTCAAAACTGAATAAATTGTTTTTTCAATACTATTTTGCCACTCAAAAAAGTATTAAATTGAGACACTGCCATGAAAGGGAATTACAGAGATCTTAATCAAACCATTTAAATTTTCAGATTTTATGAAAAAGAATTTTGGAGTAGCTTTCGAGGCAACTGAACTACTCAGCGACTAAGACAATTAGGGACGAAGACAGATTCAAATAGCACGAAAAATGTTTGATTTGACGAGGTATAAATTGAAATGACTCACCATTATTTGAACATTTGTCCTCTGAAACTAGCTTAGCTCTCTTTTTGTTGACATGTTTCTAGAAAAAAAAACAGTAACGGCCCAGGAAGCTTGAGTAAAAGCACTCAAGAGCTGAGAACTTAGATTAAAGTATTAAAAACAAAGTGAAAAGCTTCAAAGCAAGAAATGAGACTTTTTTTGCAGAGAATGTACTTGAATAAAGCAGACTTTGAGGGAAAATTAGATTCACAATTTTACAAAGCTACAATGGAGGGTTATTTTTTTTCTGGAAAATACGATGCAAGAGTAACATTTGCAATATTTGAAGTTGTCCTGGCCTTTTGCGAGCAAAAATGACAAGAATTTATCCCATATTTTTATTTAACGTCATTGTTATTTGCCATCAGAAACTATCTTAACCGTAGAGAAACGTTAAGAAAAAATCTGAGTTTATTTAATGAGTACTGTGTTTGTCTATGGTTTTGTGCAATGAAGTATCCACAATCGTTTTGGTCAAACTCAAAGTCTAACTCTTTGAGGCTCAATTCATATGGGTAGTTGCAAAGCAGTTAATTGTCTTCTTAATCCACAAGTAGTATTGAGATAGCCTTTTTTTATATTAATTGCCAAACAAATTTTTGGATCCATCTTTTGTTGTTAACTACCGCGTCTATTATTACAATGGCGATGGCGTTAGCAACAGTAGCAGTGATCGTGGTCCTCAATGACAATACCTATCCCTTAGTTCTAGAAAGCAATCATTGTGAACTAAATTGGCTCGCTGTCAGAAATGTCCATACACGTTGACGAACAGAGTAAAGAATAAAGTTTTGGAGTAAGTTTTAGCTCGCAAATGCATCTTTGCAATGTAGTGATGAGAACTCAAGGACGCGTTTGCTTAGTTAAGTTGTATATTTGGGCATATTGAAGTGAGGGGTAAATTGAGACGAAAATGGAAATGTTCTTTGCGAATATGTTTATTATTTAGATCATGTCAAAACCATTTGGCTTTAAGTTCTTCAATTTTAAAATCAACTATTATCAGAAACGTCGCTCCTTAAACACTTTTAAAAATCCTATAATGAGAAAATTTAATTGACAGTTTTGAAAAAAGTTCGATAATGACTTTCTGGTTCATCTAAATGCGATATACTTTGGATGGTTTTTCTCGATTTAAAAAAATAGATAACAGTTTATTAGAGCTCAGACAAAAACGAAAAAAATAATATTTTGAACTGCGCAACAATCTGCTCCTTGCCTCGAAAATAAAGAAAGATAATTTCGTAAAAAAAGAACAAAAGAGAGTCAAAAGAACAAACAAGCTCTCGGCTTGATGTTGGTGGATAAATAATTTTTAAAAAGGCGTTTCCACTAAAAAAAACCTGATTTCAAGGTTTTCCTTCAAGAATTGTGCCTCCCATTTTCCAACTGATTCAAAACTGATACTCAACTTAAGCGCGATTCGGTCTCTGATAAATGCTGTAATTAAGAAAAAAATAGTTGAAGTTCTTGCAAAGACGTGCTTCCTGATTGGAATTCTTCAAAACTGAAAAAATTGTTTTTTCAATACTATTTGGCCACTCAAAAAATTATTAGATTGAGACACTGCCATGAAAGGGAAATACAGAGTTCTTAATCAAACCATTTAAATATTAAATTTTCAGATTTTATGAAAAGGAATTTTAGAGTAGCTTTTGAGGCAATTGAACTACTCAGCGACTAAGACAATTAGGGACGAAGACAGATTCAAATAGCACGAAAAATGTTTGATTTGACGAGGTATAAATTGAAATGACTCACCATTATTTGAACATTTGGCCTCTGAAACTAGCTTAGCTCTCTTTTTGTTGACATGTTTCTAGAAAAAAAAAACAGTAACGGCCCAGGAAGCTTGAGTAAAAGCACTCAAGAGCTGAGAACTTAGATTAAAGTATTAAAAACAAAGTGAAAAGCTTCAAAGCAAGAAATGAGACTTTTTTGCAGAGAATGTACTTGAATAAAGCAGACTTTGAGGGAAAATTAGATTCACAATTTTACAAAGCTACAATGGAGGGTTATTTTTTTTCTGGAAAATACGATGCAAGAGTAACATTTGCAATATTTGAAGTTGTCCTGGCCTTTTGCGAGCAAAAATGACAAGAATTTATCCCATATTTTTATTTAACGTCATTGTTATTTGCCATCAGAAACTATCTTAACCGTAGAGAAACGTTAAGAAAAAATCTGAGTTTATTTAATGAGTACTGTGTTTGTCTATGGTTTTGTGCAATGAAGTATCCACAATCGTTTTGGTCAAATTCAAAGTCTAACTCTTTGAGGCTCAATTCATATGGGTGGTTGCAAAGCAGTTAATTGTCTTCTTAATCCACAAGTAGTATTGAGATAGCCTTTTTTTATATTAATTGCCAAACAAATTTTTGGACCCATCTTTTGTTGTTAACTACCGCGTCTATTATTACAATGGCAATGGCGTTAGCAACAGTAGCAGTGATCGTGGTCCTCAATGACAATACCTATCCCTTAGTTCTAGAAAGCAATCATTGTGAACTAAATTGGCTCGCTGTCAGAAATGTCCATACACGTTGACGAACAGAGTAAAGAATAAAGTTTTGGAGTAAGTTTTAGCTCGCAAATGCATTTTTGCAATGTAGTGATGAGAACTCAAGGACGCGTTTGCTTAGTTAAGTTGCATATTTGGGCATATTGAAGTGAGGGGTAAATTGAGACGAAAATGGAAATGTTCTTTGCGAATATGTTTGTTATTTAGATCATGTCAAAACCATTTGGCTTTAAGTTCTTCAATTTTAAAATCAACTATTATCAGAAACGTCGCTCCTTAAACACTTTTAAAAATCCTATAATGAGAAAATTTAATTGACAGTTTTGAAAAAAGTTCGATAATGACTTTCTGGTTCATCTAAATGCGATATACTTTGGATGGTTTTTCTCGATTTAAAAAATTAGATAACAGTTTATTAGAGCTCAGACAAAAACGAAAAAAATAATATTTTGAACTGCGCAACAATCTGCTCCTTGCCTCGAAAATAAAGAAAGATAATTTCGTAAAAAAAGAACAAAAGAGAGTCAAAAGAACAAACAAGCTCTCGGCTTGATGTTGGTGGATAAATAATTTTTAAAAAGGCGTTTCCACTAAAAAAAACCTGATTTCAAGGTTTTCCTTCAAGAATTGTGCCTCCCATTTTCCAACTGATTCAAAACTGATACTCAACTTAAGCGCGATTCGGTCTCTGATAAATGCTGTAATTAAGAAAAAAATAGTTGAAGTTCTTGCAAAGACGTGCTTCCTGATTGGAATTCTTCAAAACTGAATAAATTGTTTTTTCAATACTATTTGGCCACTCAAAAAAGTATTAGATTGAGACACTGCCATGAAAGGGAAATACAGAGTTCTTAATCAAACCATTTAAATATTAAATTTTCAGATTTTATGAAAAGGAATTTTAGAGTAGCTTTTGAGGCAATTGAACTACTCAGCGACTAAGACAATTAGGGACGAAGACAGATTCAAATAGCACGAAAAATGTTTGATTGACGAGGTATAAATTGAAATGACTCACCATTATTTGAACATTTGGCCTCTGAAACTAGCTTAGCTCTCTTTTTGTTGACATGTTTCTAGAAAAAAAAACAGTAACGGCCCAGGAAGCTTGAGTAAAAGCACTCAAGAGCTGAGAACTTAGATTAAAGTATTAAAAACAAAGTGAAAAGCTTCAAAGCAAGAAATGAGACTTTTTTGCAGAGAATGTACTTGAATAAAGCAGACACTGAGGGAAAAATAGATTCACAATTTAACAAAGCTACAATGAAGGGTTATTTTTTACTGAAAATTACGGTGCAAGAGTAACATTTGCAATATTTGAAGTTGTCCTGGCCTTTTGTGAGCAAATATGACAACAATTTGTCCCATATTTTCATTTAACGTCATTGTTATTTGCCATCAGAAACTATCTTAACCGTAGAGAAACGTTAAGAGAAAATCTGAGTTGCTGGAATGAGTACCGTGTTTGTCTGTGGTTTTGTGCAACGAAGTATCCACAATCGTTTTGGTCAAATTCAAACTCTAACTCTTTGAGGCTCAATTCATATGGGTAGTTGCAAAGCAGTTAATTGTCTTCTTGGTCCACAAGTAGGATTGAGATCGACACCCGGACCTGAGTCCCATGATATTTCAGTACTGAACAATAGTATTTGAATTCTGTATTTTTACTCTGACCAGTACTATGATCATGTCATATTTTAGACTTTTCATGGTAAAAAAAGAACAATAAAAATGTTCTCTGAAATTAGTCTGAAACATTATAAATTTGCAGACTTAAAATACTCTGAACCGTAAGAAAATTCATTCTGAATTTATCCTGTAAATACTGAGTATATCCTGTTTCAGACTGGTTTGTACGGGTCCAGGCTGGCGGCCTACAGATGTTATTGGGTTTCGTACTCATAGCATGGGTTGTACACGTGTTTCCTTCATATTGCATGGATTTTACACGTGTTTACTACGTATGGAATGGTTTGTACACGTGTTTACTATGTATGGAATGGGTTGTACACGTGTTTACTATGTATGGAATGGGTTGTACACGTGTTCACTACGTATGGCATGGCTCTCACACGTGTTTAAATATTACTGCGTATAGAAAAAAAGAGCAGAATATAGTGAATTACACCTGAATTAAGATATTTAAGTTGTGAAAGAGTCTATTGTTTTTAGTTTAAGAATTCAGTCCATTTAACATCAATATTGCCCAGAGTTGTCCCCATAAGCCCGGAGTTGTTCAAATTTGTCCAATGTTGTCCGAATTTGTCCCAAGTTGTCCGAATTTGCCCAAAGTTGACTGAATTTGCCCAAAGATGTCCGAATTTGACCAAACTTGTCCGAATTTGCCCAAAATTATCCCAATTTGTCAACAGATGTCCATCCAATTAATTCTTCCCATCGCAGCAACAAAAAATATTTTACAAAAAATGCTAATCTATTCTGGTCCCCCAAAGTTAAAAGAGCAAAATAAAATGAATATTACCACACGGTTGTTATCGCCACCGAGAAGTTATCAAACTCCGAGGCGAACCCGAGGTGTTATAATACTTTGAGGGCGATAACAACCGTGTGGTTATTTTTTTAATCAACACTTGTTGCGATACATTGTACAACAACATTGTATTCCATCAGTATAATGTCGGCCCATAACTGTATCTGTTTTCGTTGGAGCTAACATTGGGACATTCAATCAAAAAACCATTATAATCTGAAATAAAAACCATAAAAATCTGCAATTTCGGTCCCAATTTAGAAGTTTCCAGGTTCCCGGCGTGTGTTTTCTGGTTTCGGCGTGTTTTTACTGGTTTTGGCGGGTTTTTTCGCTAATCGTAATACGTTGATTGCAACGTTTTAAGACTGTAATTCGTCGTCATGCGCAAAAAGTGCATCGCCCAAAATTTCAAAATTTTTTTCGAAATTTTCAAATTTAATTATGATTTTGCTATGAACATCATGGGAATCAAAACCAAGAATGCACAGTCTATTTTCAGAAAAAAAGTATCTATGGGACTTACACTGCACATCATGAATTGAAAGATACTCTTAGGATACACTGATACAGTACTGGGCCGACGATATACAATTGGAATACAATGTTTCATGTCCTGATTTACTATGGGACTAGGGTCCGGGCATTTCTTTTATTAATTGCCAAACAAATTTTTTGGATCCATCTTTTGTTGCTAACTATCACGTCTATTATTACAATGGCGATAGCGTTATCAACAGTAGCAGTGATTGTGGTCCTCAATAACAATACCTATCCCTTTTTTAATCTGGCAAATGCATTTTTGCAATGTAGTGATGAGAACTCAAGGAGACGTTAGCTTAGTTAAGTTGTATCTTTGGGTATATCGAAGTGAGGGGTGAACTGAGCCAACAGTAAAAATGTTTTTTGCGGAGTTGTTTTCTATTTAGATCAAGTCAAACTGATTTGGCTTTAAGTTCTTCAGTTTATTTTATTCGGAAAATCTCAAACAAAGAGAGCAATTATCTGTCAAAAAATCATCAAAATGAAAAGCGTTTTAAAAAAGAACTTGAACCAAATTATTGAAAATTATTTTGAACTAAAATTGTTAGTAATGATAAACTAAACCTTTTCCATATTCTTTTTATATTTCAGAAGAAACGCATTCAAGTGAACATTTAAGTGAACAGCAGAGAATGTGTAAACGATCTGTTCTCATGAGACTAGTGAAACAGATGCGCTGGGAACAACCCTTTTCCTTGATCCTACGAACAAATCTACGAGGAGTTCACAATATTGGAAAAGTCTTTAATCATCAAATGCGTCCGCTGCGCTCCTTTATTACAAATCGATTTTTGGATACTTTTT
>NW_027449947.1:0-7500 GCF_964194025.1 Convolutriloba macropyga
CACTGTTGGTGAAACTTCATCATGAGAACGTCACAAGCTGATCACGCTCTATGATATGACTAGTATTATGTTGCTTATAGTAGGCTAAGCGCAAGCCGAAACATCAACATGTGAAAGTCGTAGAATTTTGCGATCAAATTGTGGCTAGTACTGTGATGTTACTAGTAACCTTGTGTTACGTCATATGGCCAAGAGAGCATTTGAAGGCGAAACTTCTGCATGGGGAAGCTGCATCATGAACAAAAGTTTATATCGAGTATTATGTTGACGTTAGTAGGCCCTGGCCGAAAGCGCAGCATGTGAAAGGTATAGATAAAAGTTAGCGTTGCAGTCAGTACTGTGTAGTTACTAGTAGCTGGATTTAAGCTCGAAATGAGACACTGTTGGTGAAACTTCATCATGAGAACGTCACAAGCTGATCACGCTCTATGATATGACTAGTATTATGTTGCTTCTAGTAGGCTAAGCGCAAGCCGAAACATCAACATGTGAAAGTCGTAGAATTTTGCAATCAAACTGTGGCTAGTACTGTGATGTTACTAGTAACCTTTTCTTACGTCATATGGCCAAGAGAGCATTTGAAGGCGAAACTTCTGCATGGGGAAGCTGCATCATGAACAAAAGTTTATATCGAGTATTATGTTGACGTTAGTAGGCCCTGGCCGAAAGCGCAGCATGTGAAAGGTATAGATAAAAGTTATCGTTGCAGTCAGTACTGTGTAGTTACTAGTAGCTGGATTTAAGCTCGAAGTGAGACACTGTTGGTGAAACTTCATCATGAGAACGTCACAAGCTGATCACGCTCTATGATATGACTAGTATTATGTTGCTTATAGTAGGCTAAGCGCAAGCCGAAACATCAACATGTGAAAGTCGTAGAATTTTGCGATCAAACTGTGGCTAGTACTTTGATGATGCTTGTAGCCAACCGAATTGGTTGAAAAGCCCAATAAGTAAGCTAACTTGGGAGAGCTTGTTGGAAACCAAATGCTACTAGATTGGTCCAAATACATCCTTCAACAGGGGATCACTTGGCTCGCTTTACGAAGAGGAGCACAGCTATATGTGTTAATTCGGTATGAATCGCAAGATTTGTTTACCGACCTCTCTAACGCAAAAGGCGGTCTCGGCTTCGGCTGTTGACTGCGTCCGATTCAGGGTTATATAACTCTCGATTGAACACATTGATGTTCTATTGTTGGTGCTTCCAATAAAATTGGAACACTTAAAGCAGAACCGATTCAAATAATAGCATTCTGATCAATGATTGCATTCCTTGATCAAGAACTGCTGGAGTCATTGTGATGGCGAATTTTCTTCATAAGAAAATTGCAAAGAGACGGAACTTAATGAGACTAGTATTATGTTGTTTCTAGTAAGCGGAAGCTGAAACAGCAACATGTGAAAATCAAGTTTTGTTCAATGATCTCGAGGCGATAAGTACTATGAAGCAACTAGTAGCCTAAGCATGACTCAGATTTGAGACAGTCAAAAAGACTGGCGAAACTTCTTCACATGAAAGTTACATAGAGAACTACAAATGTATACAGCGAGTATTATGTTGTTTCTAGTAGGCGAAAGCTGAAACATCAACATGTGAAAGTTGTCTGCAAACTGTAGAACGATATGTGATTAGTACTGTGCTGTTACTAGTAGCCAGTCTGACTGTAGAAGCCAAGACAAAGGGAAACTAATGCATCTGAAAAGGACAAGTTATGGAAAGGTATGCACGATAAGTATTATGTTGTTTCTAGTAAGCGGCAGCTGAAACATCAACATGTGAACGTCGTTGTGTACAGTAACCTAGAACTATATAGTCCTTAGTAACGTGCATTTACTAGTACCTGTAATTGGTATTCAGACTCAGGCAGTTTGGAATAGTTTGGCAAAGATGCACCAGAGAAAACTGGGATTTGATACAGAAATTGTTGAATACAAGTATTATGCTGCTTCTAGTAGGTTGAATCCGAAACATCAGCATGTGAAAATTGAAAACATTTCTGGTTCGAATTGTCACAAGTATTTGGTGATCTGAGTAGCCAAACTCACTACAACGCCAATTGAAGGCAAAAATTCTCAACGGGAAAAGCTATTCTCATTGAATGAGCTAACAAGACGAGTATTATGTTGCTTCTAGTAGGCGAAAGCCAAAACATCAACATGTGAAAGTCTTGCTGAACAAATTTAATGTTGTTGAGCTCAGTACCGTGTGAATTAGTAGCCATAATTGGCGAGCGAAAATTGAACTGGCGAAACTTCGTCTTTGGAAAATTGCAGATGCCGAGCACTTATTTTGCAACGAGTATTATGTTGACTGTAGTAAGCGAAAGCCGAAACAGCAACATGTGAAAGCTGTTGAAATTTGTGGTCATTTTGCAATAAGTACAAGGAGTGTAACTAGTAGCCAGGTCAAAATTTGGGATAAGAATGAGCAAAAATTCTGCATGAGAACAGTTGAAATTATGAAACTAAATTACAAAGACTAGTATTATGTTGTTTCGAGTACGCGAAAGCGGAAACATCAACATGTGAACGTTTGTAACGAAGTTTCGTTAATTTTCAGCCTAGTACTGAGCAAGAACGAGTAGCCTCATCTCCAATCCCACGCAAAATGTAGTGAAATATGTGAGTGAACCTTATTCACGGTGAGGGTTTCCCGAGGTCTGTATTGCAGCGAGTATTATGTTGCTTCTAGTAAGCGAAAGCTGAAACAACAACATTTGAAAGTTGGAATTAATGACTGAATGGAAACTTCGACCTGTGTTTGATAGTAGTAGCGAACAAAACTGCTGAATCGGTTTCTGTCTCATATTGGTCAGTGAACCAATTAAGAGACAATCAACTACATAACCTGAATTGGGCGAGAGAACCCCCTTAACTTAAGCATATCAGTAAGGGGAGGAAAAGAAATCAACTGAGAATCCCTTAGTAATGGCGAATGAACAGGGAAAAGCTCATCGGGAAGAGAAATGGCAACATTTCTCGGTGTCCGGTATGGTTTGATGCTAGACTGGTGAATTTGTCCTGATGTCTACTGGAAAGTAGCATCAAAGAAGGTGAAAATCCTGTAAAGGTCATTTTCGATACCAGTCATAATGGCTCATTCCTATGAGTAGAGTTGTTTGAAAGTGCAACTCGAAGCTGGAGATATGTCTCTCCAAAAGCTAATTATAAAGCGAGACCGATAGTAAACAAGTACCGTGAGGGAAAGTTGAAAAGCACTCTGAAGAGAGAGTGAAAAGTACGTGAAACTGTTGAAGGGGAACTGGAGTGAGCGTTACCATACTCAATGCCTTGATATTATATTCTCGGCTACCGAGTAGTGTAGTTGTCGTCTTTTGGCAAATCTTGTTAATGAATCGAGCAGAAGTTTTCCTCGGAATTCTTCTTGTTGATTCTAAACAAAATGAGATAAATTGATCTTGATTGCCTGTCTGACCTCAACTTCCTATTCAATGCTCTCTACAGCCCGTCTTGAAACACGGACCAAGGAGTGTGAGTTGCTTGCAAGTGTTGTCGCTCATTGAAAGCGCACACGCGAAATGAAAGTGAACAGTGTAATTTTTATGAATTGCACTACTTTGTGTGGTGAGGGCGCCGATTCGGTGTCCCGCAACCACGGACGGTTTTGCTCTTATTGCATGACTGATCCAGAGCAAGTAGCACACGACCCGAAAGATGGTGATCTATGCTTGGGCAGGGCGAAGCCACGGGAAACCATGGTGGAAGCCCGAAGCGGTTCTGACGTGCAAATCGATCGTCTGACCTGAGCATAGGGGCGAAAGACTAATCGAACCATCTAGTAGCTGGTTTCCTCCGAAGTTTCCCTCAGGATAGCAAAAGCTTGAGCAAGATTGAAAAATCTTCGCAAAGCAATTTCATCGGTTAAAGCGAATGATTAGAGGAATGGGGGAAAATTTTTCCTTCACCTATTCTCAAACTATAAATCGGTGAGATGTCCTTGTGACTTAATTGCACTTGGACTATGAATGCAAGCTTTTTGTGGGCCGCTTTTGGTAAGCAGAACCGGCGATGTGGGATGAACCAAAAGTTGGGTTAAGGCGCCTAACTACTTGCTCATGAGTCACCACAAAAGGTGTTGATTGATACTGACAGCAGGACGGTGGTCATGGAAGTTGAAATCCGCTAAGGAGTGTGTAACAACTCACCTGCCGAATCAATCAGCCCTGAAAATGGATGGCACTAGAGCTCGTGGCCTATACCCAACCATGAATATCAATATCTAACGCAAGTTAGATTAGAGAAAAAGAGCCTCACCAGCTCAAAAATGATATTCATGTGTAGGAGGACACATTGATTGCGCTAAAGTATGCACGCAAGTGTATGCGCGAAGCGATCAATGGAGCAGATCTTGGTGGAAGTAGCAAGTACTCAAATGAGAACTTTGAGGACTGAAGCGGGAAAGGCTTTCATGTGAACAGCGTTTGCACATGAGTTAGTCGATTCTAAAAGACAGGCTAATGCCAAAGTCTTGAATAGTGGTTTCTTGAAAACTGCTGAGTCTCGAAAGAGCATCGGGTTAAAATTCCCGAACTTACTCTCCTGGCATTGAGACGGCAACGTCATTGAGGTCGAACTTTGTCATTGGGACCTTGGGGAAGAGTTATCTTTTCTTTATAACACGTTGTAGAGTCCTTGGAATTGATTCAATCAGAGATAAGGCTCGAAGCGTGCAAGAGCACAGCAGCATTTGCTGTGTCCCAATTGTTCCTGGTGGCACATAAAAGTTTGGCTTAGCAGATGTCAGGAGAGTGAATCGTACCGATTACCGCATCAGGTCCCCAAGGTGAAAAGCCTCTGGTCTTGGAACAGTGTAGATAAGGGAAGTCGGCAAAATAGATCCGTACCTTCGGAAGAAGGATTGGCTCTGAGGAGTGGGTGTAACAAGCCTTTAGTTTGACGCTTCGGTCTGCTAAAGCGTGCGATGGCCTTCGGGTTGTTGGCGTTTGGTTTGACTGCTAGCTGATATGCTTTAGGTCTATTCTGTTGCACAAAAAACACTCGAACTCTGAACTGGTTCGGACAAGGGGAATCCGACTGTTTAATTAAAACAAAGCATTGCGATGGCTGGTGAAACGGTGTTGACGCAATGTGATTTCTGCCCAGTGCTCTGAATGTCAAAGTGAAGAAATTCAAATAAGCGCGGGTAAACGGCGGGAGTAACTATGACTCTCTTAACTATGAGTAACTATGACTCGACAGTGTGAGCACCAGTAGTTGTGGAGACGTGGCCTCCAAGTGGACCTGCGACATCTGCGGACAGGGTCCGTTCAGGAGTGAGCTCGGCCTGAAGCAGCACAAGACCAGAAGTCACAAGTCAGGGGCATCACAGACGAAAGCATCACAGGGAGCACATGCGGGCAGGGCTCCCACCCAGGAACCCGTGAGTGGCCAAGCAACAGCCCCCAACTGGTGCTGCTCAATCTGTGGTGCTGGACCCTTCAAAGGACAGACTGGTCTCTCACTTCACACCAAAAGCAGGCACCCAGATACATACCACCAGATGCAGGCCCAGAAGACAGGCAGATCTAATGCAAGGTGGACTCTTGAGGAAATGGCTCTGGTCAGAGACGCGATGAGGGGCCTTGATCCCGCATCCCAGAAGCAAGAGAATGAGCAACTGGCAAGACTGTTCCCCCATCGATCCGCTGAGGCATTCAAGGGCTTGAGAAAGAACCAACAGTTTGTGGCAATGATGCAGGAACATGACAGGGAGGAAAACACTGTGCAGGAAGACAGACCAAGACACTGTCTTGAGACGGGCATCGACCTTGAGATGCTGGCTCTTCCTCCTCCGGGTGAATGGCACAGAATGACGGACGACGATCTCACCCAGTACGTCGAGAGAGAGGGACAGATGTGGCTACAAACCCTTGCACAAGAACCAGGGAAGAATGGGGGACAGAGGGCTCACAAACATCCTAGACGATCCAAGAAGGGCATGAGACGGCACCAGTATGCAAGACTGCAGGCTCTTTACAGACGTGACAGGGCTAAGGCAGCGGCATCAGTGATGGATGGGTCATGGGAGAAGTTTGGTGAGCACAACCCCATCACCGACAAGACAGGGTTTCTTGATGCTTGGCAGCAGCTCCTTGAGACGGAAGCAGAGACAATAGACCTAAGCACAATCAGCGGTCAGGGTTGGGTCACTCCAATCACCATCGAAGAAGTGGCCAAGTGTGTGCAGACCATGGGACAGACAGCTCCTGGACCAGACAGGGTGAGCAGGAAGACGGTGACTTGCATCCCCTTCAAGAAGTTGGTCTCCCACTTCAATCTCTGGCTGCTGGCTGAACATCTACCCGAGTGGCTCCTTAGTGGAAAAACAGTGTTCATCCCCAAAGTGGCAGGGTCTCAGGAACCAATGGACTTCAGACCCATCACAGTGGCAAGTGTACTGGCCAGGGTGTTCCACAAGTGCTTAGCTGCACGACTTGAGGACCTAGACGACAATATCAGACAGAAGGGCTTCAAGAGGGTAGATGGGACGGCAACCAACTCTCTTCTGCTGCAGGGCATTATCAGTGAGGCAAAGACACAGAGACGGGGACTCAAACTGGCCTTCATAGATGTGAAGAAGGCCTTTGACAGTGTGACCCACAAGGCCCTGGCAGAAGCAGCACTAGAAGCAGGCATAGACCCCAAGATCCTCAGATACATCATGAAGGGCTACAAGAGACAGGGCACAACTCTGGAGATCGACGGAGCAAGACGCTTGGTGAAGCCATCCAAGGGGGTCAGACAGGGGGATCCCATCTCCCCAATCCTATTCAACCTTGTGATGAACAGGGTGCTGAAGACTCTACCCCAAACGACTGGAATCCAGATGGGCTCAGAAAAGCTGAATCACCTCGCCTTTGCCGATGACGTTGTGTTGCTAGCTCAGACGCAGACAGGGCTTCAGGACTCTATCAACAGACTGGAGACAGGGCTGGAAAGATGTGGTCTCTCTCTCAATGCCAAGAAGTGTGCAACCCTAGATGTGGACACAGTGCCAAGGGACCGACAGATAGTGATAAACCCTAACACAGTGTTCAGCAGCAGGGCAGGAGGTCTCCCCGTGATGACAGCAGAGTCCTTCTACAAGTACCTGGGCATTGAGACAGGGGCATATGGTACGAGGACAAACACCATCAAGAAGCTGGAGAAGAAGCTAGATGACCTGAGAAGAGCCCCCCTGAAACCACAGCAACGAATCTGGATACTCAAGACCTACTGCATACCCAGTGTGTACCATCAGCTAGTCCTTGCAAAGACAACGAAGCAGGTCCTGGGAGGCATTGACAGGGTCATCAGGAGGACGGTGAGGCAGTTCCTAAGATGGCCCAAAGACACCCCAAAGGAAATGTTCCATGCAGACGTTGACGATGGAGGACTGGGCATACCTGAGCTGCAGAAGAGGGTACCACTGATGCAGGAATCCAGACTGACGAGACTAATGAGAGACGAGGACCCGGCAGTGGCAGCCCTCACCCA
>NW_027449947.1:12500-15161 GCF_964194025.1 Convolutriloba macropyga
CTTGAGTTAGCTTGAGTTAGCTTGAGTTAGCTTGAGTTAGCTTGAGTTAGCTTGTCTTAGCTTTAGCTAGCTTGAGTTAGCTTGAACTAGCTTTAGCTACCTTGAGTTAGCTTGAGTTAGCTCGGGTTAGCTTGAGTTAGCTTGAGTTAGCTTGAGTTAGCTTTAGCTAGCTTGAGTTAGCTTGAGTTAGCTTGAGTTAGCTTGAGTTAGCTTGAATTAGCTTGAGTTAGCTTGAGTTAGCTTTAGCTAGCTTGGGTTAGCTTGAGCTAGCTTGAGTTAGCTCGGGTTAGCTTGAGTTAGCTTGAGTTAGCTTTAGCTAGCTTGAGTTAGCTTGAGTTAGCTTGAGTTAGCTTGAGTTAGCTTTAGCTAGCTTGAGTTAGCTTGAACTAGCTTGAGTTAGCTTGAGCTAGCTTGAGTTAGCTTGAGTTAGCTTGAGTTAGCTTTAGCTAGCTTGAGTTAGCTTGAACTAGCTTTAGTTAGCTTGAGTTAGCTTGAGTTAGCTTGAGTTAGCTTGAGTTAGCTTGTCTTAGCTTTAGCTAGCTTGAGTTAGCTTGAACTAGCTTTAGCTACCTTGAGTTAGCTTGAGTTAGCTCGGGTTAGCTTGAGTTAGCTTGAGTTAGCTTGAGTTAGCTTTAGCTAGCTTGAGTTAGCTTGAGTTAGCTTGAGTTAGCTTGAACTAGCTTGAGTTAGCTTGAGTTAGCTTGAGTTAGCTTGAGTTAGCTTGAGTTAGCTTGAGTTAGCTTGTCTTAGCTTTAGCTAGCTTGAGTTAGCTTGAACTAGCTTTAGCTACCTTGAGTTAGCTTGAGTTAGCTCGGGTTAGCTTGAGTTAGCTTGAGTTAGCTTGAGTTAGCTTTAGCTAGCTTGAGTTAGCTTGAGTTAGCTTGAGTTAGCTTGAGTTAGCTTGAATTAGCTTGAGTTAGCTTGAGTTAGCTTTAGCTAGCTTGGGTTAGCTTGAGCTAGCTTGAGTTAGCTCGGGTTAGCTTGAGTTAGCTTGAGTTAGCTTTAGCTAGCTTGAGTTAGCTTGAGTTAGCTTGAGTTAGCTTGAGTTAGCTTTAGCTAGCTTGAGTTAGCTTGAACTAGCTTGAGTTAGCTTGAGCTAGCTTGAGTTAGCTTGAGTTAGCTTGAGTTAGCTTTAGCTAGCTTGAGTTAGCTTGAAACTAGCTTTAGTTAGCTTGAGTTAGCTTGAGTTAGCTTGAGTTAGCTTGAGTTAGCTTGTCTTAGCTTTAGCTAGCTTGAGTTAGCTTGAACTAGCTTTAGCTACCTTGAGTTAGCTTGAGTTAGCTCGGGTTAGCTTGAGTTAGCTTGAGTTAGCTTGAGTTAGCTTTAGCTAGCTTGAGTTAGCTTGAGTTAGCTTGAGTTAGCTTGAACTAGCTTGAGTTAGCTTGAGTTAGCTTGAGTTAGCTTGAGTTAGCTTGAGTTAGCTTGAGTTAGCTTGTCTTAGCTTTAGCTAGCTTGAGTTAGCTTGAACTAGCTTTAGCTACCTTGAGTTAGCTTGAGTTAGCTCGGGTTAGCTTGAGTTAGCTTGAGTTAGCTTGAGTTAGCTTTAGCTAGCTTGAGTTAGCTTGAGTTAGCTTGAGTTAGCTTGAGTTAGCTTGAATTAGCTTGAGTTAGCTTGAGTTAGCTTTAGCTAGCTTGGGTTAGCTTGAGCTAGCTTGAGTTAGCTCGGGTTAGCTTGAGTTAGCTTGAGTTAGCTTTAGCTAGCTTGAGTTAGCTTGAGTTAGCTTGAGTTAGCTTGAGTTAGCTTTAGCTAGCTTGAGTTAGCTTGAACTAGCTTGAGTTAGCTTGAGCTAGCTTGAGTTAGCTTGAGTTAGCTTGAGTTAGCTTTAGCTAGCTTGAGTTAGCTTGAACTAGCTTGAGTTAGCTTGAGTTAGCTTGAGTTAGCTTGTCTTAGCTTTAGCTAGCTTGAGCTAGCTTGAACTAGCTTTAGCTACCTTGAGTTAGCTTGAGTTAGCTCGGGTTAGCTTGAGTTAGCTTGAGTTAGCTTGAGTTAGCTTTAGCTAGCTTGAGTTAGCTTGAGTTAGCTTGAGTTAGCTTGAACTAGCTTGAGTTAGCTTGAGTTAGCTTGAACTTGTTAGCTTGAGTTAGCTTGAGTTAGCTAGTTGTCTTAGCTTTAGCTAGCTTGAGTTAGCTTGAACTAGCTTTAGCTACCTTGAGTTAGCTTGAGTTAGCTCGGGTTAGCTTGAGTTAGCTTGAGTTAGCTTGAGTTAGCTTTAGCTAGCTTGAGTTAGCTTGAGTTAGCTTGAGTTAGCTTGAGTTAGCTTGAATTAGCTTGAGTTAGCTTGAGTTAGCTTTAGCTAGCTTGGGTTTAGCTTGAGCTAGCTTGAGTTAGCTCGGGTTAGCTTGAGTTAGCTTGAGTTAGCTTTAGCTAGCTTGAGTTAGCTTGAGTTAGCTTGAGTTAGCTTGAGTTAGCTTTAGCTAGCTTGAGTTAGCTTGAACTAGCTTGAGTTAGCTTGAGCTAGCTTGAGTTAGCTTGAGTTAGCTTGAGTTAGCTTTAGCTAGCTTGAGTTAGCTTGAACTAGCTTGAGTTAGCTTGAGCTAGCTTGAGTTAGCTTGAGTTAGCTTGAGTTAGCTTTAGCTAGCTTGAGTTAGCTTGAACTAGCTTGAGTTAGCTTGAGTTAGCTTGAGTTAGCTTGAGTTAGCTTGTCTTAGCTTTAGCTAGCT
>NW_027449948.1:0-66974 GCF_964194025.1 Convolutriloba macropyga
GTGAGCGGGAGCGAATTTATATACAACAGTATTGTATTGTAGTCTTATATTCATATATAGGATTACTTTAACTGGCCGCCTTGCGGTTTGCAAAATAGTCACTTAATACATGCAATTTTAGCCACGGTTGTGTTATAATTTATGCAATTCGTAGCCAAACAGTGTATTATGACAAAAGCGCAAACTTTTTGCTTCCAACCATCCACAATACAGTGGAACGGCAGCAAAACAAAGCACAGATGGATTGGGTACGGGGAACCTGTATAACCGGACATTGAACCGGAAGCATGACTTCAGTGGGTTTAGGCCGGTAATTGGGAAAATCAGTGGCGAATTGCTTTTAGCCTAATTGTTGTGATAAACTTATTAAATAGGTAAGTATCAACTCTATTTGATAAGTTTTATTTGAATGCACTCTGCGTTAGCGGAGTGCAGCCTAAAGAATGGAACTGAGCGATTTGCACTAACTTAAAAGTTAGTTTAATAAAGGGAAAATTTACAATTAGTTTTGATGTTTCCGAGACAGTTCCAAATATCAAATATACAGTATACGCAAGCAGGGGAACTATTAGAATGGCCTTTACAAGTATATGGGGTGTGTTTGGAGCAATGGTTATTGCTGAAATTGTCATTTACAAAAAGTATCCGCGCTCGATGAGGCTTAACTTTTTCGATCACCGAACTTTGTTTTGATCACCAAATCGTCAATTTTAGTCCGAATTGGCTCATTTTTTGTGGGCATGCTCCACTTGAGTCATAACTTGGGATAAAACAAAAAAATCTGGCACAGCGAACCATTTTGGACAAGTTTTTACCCATTTCCAAAAAAGTATCCGCGCTCGATGAGGCTTAACTTTTTCGATCACCGAGGCTTTTTGAGGCTCTAAAAAGTGTAAATATCGAATAAAAGTATTCTATGAGGTTTGAATACTCAAAAGAAAAAGCCTACAACACCTGGTGTTCCCAAGCGGTCACCCATCCAAGTACTAACCAGGCCCAATGTTGCTTAACTTCGGTGATCGGACGAGAACCGGTGCATTCAACATGGTATGGTCGTAGGCATTTGCGTGAGCGGGAGCGAATTTATATACAACAGTATTGTATTGTAGTCTTATATTCATATATAGGATTACTTTAACTGGCCGCCTTGCGGTTTGCAAAATAGTCACTTAATACATGCAATTTTAGCCACGGTTGTGTTATAATTTATGCAATTCGTAGCCAAACAGTGTATTATGACAAAAGCGCAAACTTTTTGCTTCCAACCATCCACAATACAGTGGAACGGCAGCAAAACAAAGCACAGATGGATTGGGTACGGGGAACCTGTATAACCGGACATTGAACCGGAAGCATGACTTCAGTGGGTTTAGGCCGGTAATTGGGAAAATCAGTGGCGAATTGCTTTTAGCCTAATTGTTGTGATAAACTTATTAAATAGGTAAGTATCAACTCTATTTGATAAGTTTTATTTGAATGCACTCTGCGTTAGCGGAGTGCAGCCTAAAGAATGGAACTGAGCGATTTGCACTAACTTAAAAGTTAGTTTAATAAAGGGAAAATTTACAATTAGTTTTGATGTTTCCGAGACAGTTCCAAATATCAAATATACAGTATACGCAAGCAGGGGAACTATTAGAATGGCCTTTACAAGTATATGGGG
Source organism: Convolutriloba macropyga (assembly GCF_964194025.1). Taxonomy (NCBI): domain Eukaryota; kingdom Metazoa; phylum Xenacoelomorpha; order Acoela; family Convolutidae; genus Convolutriloba; species Convolutriloba macropyga. The sequence goes on from NW_027449948.1 coordinate 1,664, forward strand.
TGTGTTTGGAGCAATGGTTATTGCTGAAATTGTCATTTACAAAAAGTATCCGCGCTCGATGAGGCTTAACTTTTTCGATCACCGAACTTTGTTTTGATCACCAAATCGTCAATTTTAGTCCGAATTGGCTCATTTTTTGTGGGCACGCTCCACTTGAGCCATAATTTGGGATAAAATAAAAAAATTGGGCACAGCGAACCGTTTTGGTCAAGTTTTTACCGATTTCCAAAAAAGTATCCGCGCTCGATGAGGCTTAACTTTTTCGATCACCGAACTTTGTTTTGGTCACCAAATCGTCAATTTTAGTCCGAATTGGCTCATTTTTTGTGGGCATGCTCCACTTGAGCCATAGATTGGGATAAAACAAAAAAATTGGGCACAGCGAACCGTTTTGGTCAAGTTTTTACCGATTTCCAAAAAAGTATCCGCGCTCGATGAGGCTTAACTTTTTCGATCACCGAACTTTGTTTTGGTCACCAAATCGTCAATTTTAGTCCGAATTGGCTCATTTTTTGTGGGCATGCTCCACTTGAGCCATAGATTGGGATAAAACAAAAAAATCTGGCACAGCGAACCATTTTGGACAAGTTTTTACCCATTTCCAAAAAAGTATCCGCGCTCGATGAGGCTTAACTTTTTCGATCACCGAGGCTTTTTGAGGCTCTAAAAAGTGTAAATATCGAATAAAAGTATTCTATGAGGTTTGAATACTCAAAAGAAAAAGCCTACAACACCTGGTGTTCCCAAGCGGTCACCCATCCAAGTACTAACCAGGCCCAATGTTGCTTAACTTCGGTGATCGGACGAGAACCGGTGCATTCAACATGGTATGGTCGTAGGCATTTGCGTGAGCGGGAGCGAATTTATATACAACAGTATTGTATTGTAGTCTTATATTCATATATAGGATTACTTTAACTGGCCGCCTTGCGGTTTGCAAAATAGTCACTTAATACATGCAATTTTAGCCACGGTTGTGTTATAATTTATGCAATTCGTAGCCAAACAGTGTATTATGACAAAAGCGCAAACTTTTTGCTTCCAACCATCCACAATACAGTGGAACGGCAGCAAAACAAAGCACAGATGGATTGGGTACGGGGAACCTGTATAACCGGACATTGAACCGGAAGCATGACTTCAGTGGGTTTAGGCCGGTAATTGGGAAAATCAGTGGCGAATTGCTTTTAGCCTAATTGTTGTGATAAACTTATTAAATAGGTAAGTATCAACTCTATTTGATAAGTTTTATTTGAATGCACTCTGCGTTAGCGGAGTGCAGCCTAAAGAATGGAACTGAGCGATTTGCACTAACTTAAAAGTTAGTTTAATAAAGGGAAAATTTACAATTAGTTTTGATGTTTCCGAGACAGTTCCAAATATCAAATATACAGTATACGCAAGCAGGGGAACTATTAGAATGGCCTTTACAAGTATATGGGGTGTGTTTGGAGCAATGGTTATTGCTGAAATTGTCATTTACAAAAAGTATCCGCGCTCGATGAGGCTTAACTTTTTCGATCACCGAACTTTGTTTTGATCACCAAATCGTCAATTTTAGTCCGAATTGGCTCATTTTTTGTGGGCACGCTCCACTTGAGCCATAATTTGGGATAAAATAAAAAAATTGGGCACAGCGAACCGTTTTGGTCAAGTTTTTACCGATTTCCAAAAAAGTATCCGCGCTCGATGAGGCTTAACTTTTTCGATCACCGAACTTTGTTTTGGTCACCAAATCGTCAATTTTAGTCCGAATTGGCTCATTTTTTGTGGGCATGCTCCACTTGAGCCATAGATTGGGATAAAACAAAAAAATTGGGCACAGCGAACCGTTTTGGTCAAGTTTTTACCGATTTCCAAAAAAGTATCCGCGCTCGATGAGGCTTAACTTTTTCGATCACCGAACTTTGTTTTGGTCACCAAATCGTCAATTTTAGTCCGAATTGGCTCATTTTTTGTGGGCATGCTCCACTTGAGTCATAACTTGGGATAAAACAAAAAAATCTGGCACAGCGAACCATTTTGGACAAGTTTTTACCCATTTCCAAAAAAGTATCCGCGCTCGATGAGGCTTAACTTTTTCGATCACCGAGGCTTTTTGAGGCTCTAAAAAGTGTAAATATCGAATAAAAGTATTCTATGAGGTTTGAATACTCAAAAGAAAAAGCCTACAACACCTGGTGTTCCCAAGCGGTCACCCATCCAAGTACTAACCAGGCCCAATGTTGCTTAACTTCGGTGATCGGACGAGAACCGGTGCATTCAACATGGTATGGTCGTAGGCATTTGCGTGAGCGGGAGCGAATTTATATACAACAGTATTGTATTGTAGTCTTATATTCATATATAGGATTACTTTAACTGGCCGCCTTGCGGTTTGCAAAATAGTCACTTAATACATGCAATTTTAGCCACGGTTGTGTTATAATTTATGCAATTCGTAGCCAAACAGTGTATTATGACAAAAGCGCAAACTTTTTGCTTCCAACCATCCACAATACAGTGGAACGGCAGCAAAACAAAGCACAGATGGATTGGGTACGGGGAACCTGTATAACCGGACATTGAACCGGAAGCATGACTTCAGTGGGTTTAGGCCGGTAATTGGGAAAATCAGTGGCGAATTGCTTTTAGCCTAATTGTTGTGATAAACTTATTAAATAGGTAAGTATCAACTCTATTTGATAAGTTTTATTTGAATGCACTCTGCGTTAGCGGAGTGCAGCCTAAAGAATGGAACTGAGCGATTTGCACTAACTTAAAAGTTAGTTTAATAAAGGGAAAATTTACAATTAGTTTTGATGTTTCCGAGACAGTTCCAAATATCAAATATACAGTATACGCAAGCAGGGGAACTATTAGAATGGCCTTTACAAGTATATGGGGTGTGTTTGGAGCAATGGTTATTGCTGAAATTGTCATTTACAAAAAGTATCCGCGCTCGATGAGGCTTAACTTTTTCGATCACCGAACTTTGTTTTGATCACCAAATCGTCAATTTTAGTCCGAATTGGCTCATTTTTTGTGGGCACGCTCCACTTGAGCCATAATTTGGGATAAAATAAAAAAATTGGGCACAGCGAACCGTTTTGGTCAAGTTTTTACCGATTTCCAAAAAAGTATCCGCGCTCGATGAGGCTTAACTTTTTCGATCACCGAACTTTGTTTTGGTCACCAAATCGTCAATTTTAGTCCGAATTGGCTCATTTTTTGTGGGCATGCTCCACTTGAGCCATAGATTGGGATAAAACAAAAAAATTGGGCACAGCGAACCGTTTTGGTCAAGTTTTTACCGATTTCCAAAAAAGTATCCGCGCTCGATGAGGCTTAACTTTTTCGATCACCGAACTTTGTTTTGGTCACCAAATCGTCAATTTTAGTCCGAATTGGCTCATTTTTTGTGGGCATGCTCCACTTGAGTCATAACTTGGGATAAAACAAAAAAATCTGGCACAGCGAACCATTTTGGACAAGTTTTTACCCATTTCCAAAAAAGTATCCGCGCTCGATGAGGCTTAACTTTTTCGATCACCGAGGCTTTTTGAGGCTCTAAAAAGTGTAAATATCGAATAAAAGTATTCTATGAGGTTTGAATACTCAAAAGAAAAAGCCTACAACACCTGGTGTTCCCAAGCGGTCACCCATCCAAGTACTAACCAGGCCCAATGTTGCTTAACTTCGGTGATCGGACGAGAACCGGTGCATTCAACATGGTATGGTCGTAGGCATTTGCGTGAGCGGGAGCGAATTTATATACAACAGTATTGTATTGTAGTCTTATATTCATATATAGGATTACTTTAACTGGCCGCCTTGCGGTTTGCAAAATAGTCACTTAATACATGCAATTTTAGCCACGGTTGTGTTATAATTTATGCAATTCGTAGCCAAACAGTGTATTATGACAAAAGCGCAAACTTTTTGCTTCCAACCATCCACAATACAGTGGAACGGCAGCAAAACAAAGCACAGATGGATTGGGTACGGGGAACCTGTATAACCGGACATTGAACCGGAAGCATGACTTCAGTGGGTTTAGGCCGGTAATTGGGAAAATCAGTGGCGAATTGCTTTTAGCCTAATTGTTGTGATAAACTTATTAAATAGGTAAGTATCAACTCTATTTGATAAGTTTTATTTGAATGCACTCTGCGTTAGCGGAGTGCAGCCTAAAGAATGGAACTGAGCGATTTGCACTAACTTAAAAGTTAGTTTAATAAAGGGAAAATTTACAATTAGTTTTGATGTTTCCGAGACAGTTCCAAATATCAAATATACAGTATACGCAAGCAGGGGAACTATTAGAATGGCCTTTACAAGTATATGGGGTGTGTTTGGAGCAATGGTTATTGCTGAAATTGTCATTTACAAAAAGTATCCGCGCTCGATGAGGCTTAACTTTTTCGATCACCGAACTTTGTTTTGATCACCAAATCGTCAATTTTAGTCCGAATTGGCTCATTTTTTGTGGGCACGCTCCACTTGAGCCATAATTTGGGATAAAATAAAAAAATTGGGCACAGCGAACCGTTTTGGTCAAGTTTTTACCGATTTCCAAAAAAGTATCCGCGCTCGATGAGGCTTAACTTTTTCGATCACCGAACTTTGTTTTGGTCACCAAATCGTCAATTTTAGTCCGAATTGGCTCATTTTTTGTGGGCATGCTCCACTTGAGCCATAGATTGGGATAAAACAAAAAAATTGGGCACAGCGAACCGTTTTGGTCAAGTTTTTACCGATTTCCAAAAAAGTATCCGCGCTCGATGAGGCTTAACTTTTTCGATCACCGAACTTTGTTTTGGTCACCAAATCGTCAATTTTAGTCCGAATTGGCTCATTTTTTGTGGGCATGCTCCACTTGAGCCATAGATTGGGATAAAACAAAAAAATTGGGCACAGCGAACCGTTTTGGTCAAGTTTTTACCGATTTCCAAAAAAGTATCCGCGCTCGATGAGGCTTAACTTTTTCGATCAGCGAACTTTGTTTTGGTCACCAAATCGTCAATTTTAGTCCGAATTGGCTCATTTTTTGTGGGCATGCTCCACTTGAGCCATAGATTGGGATAAAACAAAAAAATTGGGCACAGCGAACCGTTTTGGTCAAGTTTTTACCGATTTCCAAAAAAGTATCCGCGCTCGATGAGGCTTAACTTTTTCGATCACCGAACTTTGTTTTGGTCACCAAATCGTCAATTTTAGTCCGAATTGGCTCATTTTTTGTGGGCATGCTCCACTTGAGCCATAGATTGGGATAAAACAAAAAAATCTGGCACAGCGAACCATTTTGGACAAGTTTTTACCCATTTCCAAAAAAGTATCCGCGCTCGATGAGGCTTAACTTTTTCGATCACCGAGGCTTTTTGAGGCTCTAAAAAGTGTAAATATCGAATAAAAGTATTCTATGAGGTTTGAATACTCAAAAGAAAAAGCCTACAACACCTGGTGTTCCCAAGCGGTCACCCATCCAAGTACTAACCAGGCCCAATGTTGCTTAACTTCGGTGATCGGACGAGAACCGGTGCATTCAACATGGTATGGTCGTAGGCATTTGCGTGAGCGGGAGCGAATTTATATACAACAGTATTGTATTGTAGTCTTATATTCATATATAGGATTACTTTAACTGGCCGCCTTGCGGTTTGCAAAATAGTCACTTAATACATGCAATTTTAGCCACGGTTGTGTTATAATTTATGCAATTCGTAGCCAAACAGTGTATTATGACAAAAGCGCAAACTTTTTGCTTCCAACCATCCACAATACAGTGGAACGGCAGCAAAACAAAGCACAGATGGATTGGGTACGGGGAACCTGTATAACCGGACATTGAACCGGAAGCATGACTTCAGTGGGTTTAGGCCGGTAATTGGGAAAATCAGTGGCGAATTGCTTTTAGCCTAATTGTTGTGATAAACTTATTAAATAGGTAAGTATCAACTCTATTTGATAAGTTTTATTTGAATGCACTCTGCGTTAGCGGAGTGCAGCCTAAAGAATGGAAGTGAGCGATTTGCACTAACTTAAAAGTTAGTTTAATAAAGGGAAAATTTACAATTAGTTTTGATGTTTCCGAGACAGTTCCAAATATCAAATATACAGTATACGCAAGCAGGGGAACTATTAGAATGGCCTTTACAAGTATATGGGGTGTGTTTGGAGCAATGGTTATTGCTGAAATTGTCATTTACAAAAAGTATCCGCGCTCGATGAGGCTTAACTTTTTCGATCACCGAACTTTGTTTTGATCACCAAATCGTCAATTTTAGTCCGAATTGGCTCATTTTTTGTGGGCACGCTCCACTTGAGCCATAATTTGGGATAAAATAAAAAAATTGGGCACAGCGAACCGTTTTGGTCAAGTTTTTACCGATTTCCAAAAAAGTATCCGCGCTCGATGAGGCTTAACTTTTTCGATCACCGAACTTTGTTTTGGTCACCAAATCGTCAATTTTAGTCCGAATTGGCTCATTTTTTGTGGGCATGCTCCACTTGAGCCATAGATTGGGATAAAACAAAAAAATTGGGCACAGCGAACCGTTTTGGTCAAGTTTTTACCGATTTCCAAAAAAGTATCCGCGCTCGATGAGGCTTAACTTTTTCGATCACCGAACTTTGTTTTGGTCACCAAATCGTCAATTTTAGTCCGAATTGGCTCATTTTTTGTGGGCATGCTCCACTTGAGCCATAGATTGGGATAAAACAAAAAAATTGGGCACAGCGAACCGTTTTGGTCAAGTTTTTACCGATTTCCAAAAAAGTATCCGCGCTCGATGAGGCTTAACTTTTTCGATCAGCGAACTTTGTTTTGGTCACCAAATCGTCAATTTTAGTCCGAATTGGCTCATTTTTTGTGGGCATGCTCCACTTGAGCCATAGATTGGGATAAAACAAAAAAATTGGGCACAGCGAACCGTTTTGGTCAAGTTTTTACCGATTTCCAAAAAAGTATCCGCGCTCGATGAGGCTTAACTTTTTCGATCACCGAACTTTGTTTTGGTCACCAAATCGTCAATTTTAGTCCGAATTGGCTCATTTTTTGTGGGCATGCTCCACTTGAGCCATAGATTGGGATAAAACAAAAAAATCTGGCACAGCGAACCATTTTGGACAAGTTTTTACCCATTTCCAAAAAAGTATCCGCGCTCGATGAGGCTTAACTTTTTCGATCACCGAGGCTTTTTGAGGCTCTAAAAAGTGTAAATATCGAATAAAAGTATTCTATGAGGTTTGAATACTCAAAAGAAAAAGCCTACAACACCTGGTGTTCCCAAGCGGTCACCCATCCAAGTACTAACCAGGCCCAATGTTGCTTAACTTCGGTGATCGGACGAGAACCGGTGCATTCAACATGGTATGGTCGTAGGCATTTGCGTGAGCGGGAGCGAATTTATATACAACAGTATTGTATTGTAGTCTTATATTCATATATAGGATTACTTTAACTGGCCGCCTTGCGGTTTGCAAAATAGTCACTTAATACATGCAATTTTAGCCACGGTTGTGTTATAATTTATGCAATTCGTAGCCAAACAGTGTATTATGACAAAAGCGCAAACTTTTTGCTTCCAACCATCCACAATACAGTGGAACGGCAGCAAAACAAAGCACAGATGGATTGGGTACGGGGAACCTGTATAACCGGACATTGAACCGGAAGCATGACTTCAGTGGGTTTAGGCCGGTAATTGGGAAAATCAGTGGCGAATTGCTTTTAGCCTAATTGTTGTGATAAACTTATTAAATAGGTAAGTATCAACTCTATTTGATAAGTTTTATTTGAATGCACTCTGCGTTAGCGGAGTGCAGCCTAAAGAATGGAACTGAGCGATTTGCACTAACTTAAAAGTTAGTTTAATAAAGGGAAAATTTACAATTAGTTTTGATGTTTCCGAGACAGTTCCAAATATCAAATATACAGTATACGCAAGCAGGGGAACTATTAGAATGGCCTTTACAAGTATATGGGGTGTGTTTGGAGCAATGGTTATTGCTGAAATTGTCATTTACAAAAAGTATCCGCGCTCGATGAGGCTTAACTTTTTCGATCACCGAACTTTGTTTTGATCACCAAATCGTCAATTTTAGTCCGAATTGGCTCATTTTTTGTGGGCACGCTCCACTTGAGCCATAATTTGGGATAAAATAAAAAAATTGGGCACAGCGAACCGTTTTGGTCAAGTTTTTACCGATTTCCAAAAAAGTATCCGCGCTCGATGAGGCTTAACTTTTTCGATCACCGAACTTTGTTTTGGTCACCAAATCGTCAATTTTAGTCCGAATTGGCTCATTTTTTGTGGGCATGCTCCACTTGAGCCATAGATTGGGATAAAACAAAAAAATTGGGCACAGCGAACCGTTTTGGTCAAGTTTTTACCGATTTCCAAAAAAGTATCCGCGCTCGATGAGGCTTAACTTTTTCGATCACCGAACTTTGTTTTGGTCACCAAATCGTCAATTTTAGTCCGAATTGGCTCATTTTTTGTGGGCATGCTCCACTTGAGTCATAACTTGGGATAAAACAAAAAAATCTGGCACAGCGAACCATTTTGGACAAGTTTTTACCCATTTCCAAAAAAGTATCCGCGCTCGATGAGGCTTAACTTTTTCGATCACCGAGGCTTTTTGAGGCTCTAAAAAGTGTAAATATCGAATAAAAGTATTCTATGAGGTTTGAATACTCAAAAGAAAAAGCCTACAACACCTGGTGTTCCCAAGCGGTCACCCATCCAAGTACTAACCAGGCCCAATGTTGCTTAACTTCGGTGATCGGACGAGAACCGGTGCATTCAACATGGTATGGTCGTAGGCATTTGCGTGAGCGGGAGCGAATTTATATACAACAGTATTGTATTGTAGTCTTATATTCATATATAGGATTACTTTAACTGGCCGCCTTGCGGTTTGCAAAATAGTCACTTAATACATGCAATTTTAGCCACGGTTGTGTTATAATTTATGCAATTCGTAGCCAAACAGTGTATTATGACAAAAGCGCAAACTTTTTGCTTCCAACCATCCACAATACAGTGGAACGGCAGCAAAACAAAGCACAGATGGATTGGGTACGGGGAACCTGTATAACCGGACATTGAACCGGAAGCATGACTTCAGTGGGTTTAGGCCGGTAATTGGGAAAATCAGTGGCGAATTGCTTTTAGCCTAATTGTTGTGATAAACTTATTAAATAGGTAAGTATCAACTCTATTTGATAAGTTTTATTTGAATGCACTCTGCGTTAGCGGAGTGCAGCCTAAAGAATGGAACTGAGCGATTTGCACTAACTTAAAAGTTAGTTTAATAAAGGGAAAATTTACAATTAGTTTTGATGTTTCCGAGACAGTTCCAAATATCAAATATACAGTATACGCAAGCAGGGGAACTATTAGAATGGCCTTTACAAGTATATGGGGTGTGTTTGGAGCAATGGTTATTGCTGAAATTGTCATTTACAAAAAGTATCCGCGCTCGATGAGGCTTAACTTTTTCGATCACCGAACTTTGTTTTGATCACCAAATCGTCAATTTTAGTCCGAATTGGCTCATTTTTTGTGGGCACGCTCCACTTGAGCCATAATTTGGGATAAAATAAAAAAATTGGGCACAGCGAACCGTTTTGGTCAAGTTTTTACCGATTTCCAAAAAAGTATCCGCGCTCGATGAGGCTTAACTTTTTCGATCACCGAACTTTGTTTTGGTCACCAAATCGTCAATTTTAGTCCGAATTGGCTCATTTTTTGTGGGCATGCTCCACTTGAGCCATAGATTGGGATAAAACAAAAAAATTGGGCACAGCGAACCGTTTTGGTCAAGTTTTTACCGATTTCCAAAAAAGTATCCGCGCTCGATGAGGCTTAACTTTTTCGATCACCGAACTTTGTTTTGGTCACCAAATCGTCAATTTTAGTCCGAATTGGCTCATTTTTTGTGGGCATGCTCCACTTGAGTCATAACTTGGGATAAAACAAAAAAATCTGGCACAGCGAACCATTTTGGACAAGTTTTTACCCATTTCCAAAAAAGTATCCGCGCTCGATGAGGCTTAACTTTTTCGATCACCGAGGCTTTTTGAGGCTCTAAAAAGTGTAAATATCGAATAAAAGTATTCTATGAGGTTTGAATACTCAAAAGAAAAAGCCTACAACACCTGGTGTTCCCAAGCGGTCACCCATCCAAGTACTAACCAGGCCCAATGTTGCTTAACTTCGGTGATCGGACGAGAACCGGTGCATTCAACATGGTATGGTCGTAGGCATTTGCGTGAGCGGGAGCGAATTTATATACAACAGTATTGTATTGTAGTCTTATATTCATATATAGGATTACTTTAACTGGCCGCCTTGCGGTTTGCAAAATAGTCACTTAATACATGCAATTTTAGCCACGGTTGTGTTATAATTTATGCAATTCGTAGCCAAACAGTGTATTATGACAAAAGCGCAAACTTTTTGCTTCCAACCATCCACAATACAGTGGAACGGCAGCAAAACAAAGCACAGATGGATTGGGTACGGGGAACCTGTATAACCGGACATTGAACCGGAAGCATGACTTCAGTGGGTTTAGGCCGGTAATTGGGAAAATCAGTGGCGAATTGCTTTTAGCCTAATTGTTGTGATAAACTTATTAAATAGGTAAGTATCAACTCTATTTGATAAGTTTTATTTGAATGCACTCTGCGTTAGCGGAGTGCAGCCTAAAGAATGGAACTGAGCGATTTGCACTAACTTAAAAGTTAGTTTAATAAAGGGAAAATTTACAATTAGTTTTGATGTTTCCGAGACAGTTCCAAATATCAAATATACAGTATACGCAAGCAGGGGAACTATTAGAATGGCCTTTACAAGTATATGGGGTGTGTTTGGAGCAATGGTTATTGCTGAAATTGTCATTTACAAAAAGTATCCGCGCTCGATGAGGCTTAACTTTTTCGATCACCGAACTTTGTTTTGATCACCAAATCGTCAATTTTAGTCCGAATTGGCTCATTTTTTGTGGGCACGCTCCACTTGAGCCATAATTTGGGATAAAATAAAAAAATTGGGCACAGCGAACCGTTTTGGTCAAGTTTTTACCGATTTCCAAAAAAGTATCCGCGCTCGATGAGGCTTAACTTTTTCGATCACCGAACTTTGTTTTGGTCACCAAATCGTCAATTTTAGTCCGAATTGGCTCATTTTTTGTGGGCATGCTCCACTTGAGCCATAGATTGGGATAAAATAAAAAAATTGGGCACAGCGAACCGTTTTGGTCAAGTTTTTACCGATTTCCAAAAAAGTATCCGCGCTCGATGAGGCTTAACTTTTTCGATCACCGAACTTTGTTTTGGTCACCAAATCGTCAATTTTAGTCCGAATTGGCTCATTTTTTGTGGGCATGCTCCACTTGAGCCATAGATTGGGATAAAACAAAAAAATTGGGCACAGCGAACCGTTTTGGTCAAGTTTTTACCGATTTCCAAAAAAGTATCCGCGCTCGATGAGGCTTAACTTTTTCGATCACCGAACTTTGTTTTGGTCACCAAATCGTCAATTTTAGTCCGAATTGGCTCATTTTTTGTGGGCATGCTCCACTTGAGCCATAGATTGGGATAAAACAAAAAAAACTGGCGCAGCGAACCATTTTGGACAAGTTTTTACCCATTTCCAAAAAAGTATCCGCGCTCGATGAGGCTTAACTTTTTCGATCACCGAGGCTTTTTGAGGCTCTAAAAAGTGTAAATATCGAATAAAAGTATTCTATGAGGTTTGAATACTCAAAAGAAAAAGCCTACAACACCTGGTGTTCCCAAGCGGTCACCCATCCAAGTACTAACCAGGCCCAATGTTGCTTAACTTCGGTGATCGGACGAGAACCGGTGCATTCAACATGGTATGGTCGTAGGCATTTGCGTGAGCGGGAGCGAATTTATATACAACAGTATTGTATTGTAGTCTTATATTCATATATAGGATTACTTTAACTGGCCGCCTTGCGGTTTGCAAAATAGTCACTTAATACATGCAATTTTAGCCACGGTTGTGTTATAATTTATGCAATTCGTAGCCAAACAGTGTATTATGACAAAAGCGCAAACTTTTTGCTTCCAACCATCCACAATACAGTGGAACGGCAGCAAAACAAAGCACAGATGGATTGGGTACGGGGAACCTGTATAACCGGACATTGAACCGGAAGCATGACTTCAGTGGGTTTAGGCCGGTAATTGGGAAAATCAGTGGCGAATTGCTTTTAGCCTAATTGTTGTGATAAACTTATTAAATAGGTAAGTATCAACTCTATTTGATAAGTTTTATTTGAATGCACTCTGCGTTAGCGGAGTGCAGCCTAAAGAATGGAACTGAGCGATTTGCACTAACTTAAAAGTTAGTTTAATAAAGGGAAAATTTACAATTAGTTTTGATGTTTCCGAGACAGTTCCAAATATCAAATATACAGTATACGCAAGCAGGGGAACTATTAGAATGGCCTTTACAAGTATATGGGGTGTGTTTGGAGCAATGGTTATTGCTGAAATTGTCATTTACAAAAAGTATCCGCGCTCGATGAGGCTTAACTTTTTCGATCACCGAACTTTGTTTTGATCACCAAATCGTCAATTTTAGTCCGAATTGGCTCATTTTTTGTGGGCACGCTCCACTTGAGCCATAATTTGGGATAAAATAAAAAAATTGGGCACAGCGAACCGTTTTGGTCAAGTTTTTACCGATTTCCAAAAAAGTATCCGCGCTCGATGAGGCTTAACTTTTTCGATCACCGAACTTTGTTTTGGTCACCAAATCGTCAATTTTAGTCCGAATTGGCTCATTTTTTGTGGGCATGCTCCACTTGAGCCATAGATTGGGATAAAACAAAAAAATTGGGCACAGCGAACCGTTTTGGTCAAGTTTTTACCGATTTCCAAAAAAGTATCCGCGCTCGATGAGGCTTAACTTTTTCGATCACCGAACTTTGTTTTGGTCACCAAATCGTCAATTTTAGTCCGAATTGGCTCATTTTTTGTGGGCATGCTCCACTTGAGCCATAGATTGGGATAAAACAAAAAAATTGGGCACAGCGAACCGTTTTGGTCAAGTTTTTACCGATTTCCAAAAAAGTATCCGCGCTCGATGAGGCTTAACTTTTTCGATCACCGAACTTTGTTTTGGTCACCAAATCGTCAATTTTAGTCCGAATTGGCTCATTTTTTGTGGGCATGCTCCACTTGAGCCATAGATTGGGATAAAACAAAAAAATTGGGCGCAGCGAACCATTTTGGACAAGTTTTTACCCATTTCCAAAAAAGTATCCGCGCTCGATGAGGCTTAACTTTTTCGATCACCGAGGCTTTTTGAGGCTCTAAAAAGTGTAAATATCGAATAAAAGTATTCTATGAGGTTTGAATACTCAAAAGAAAAAGCCTACAACACCTGGTGTTCCCAAGCGGTCACCCATCCAAGTACTAACCAGGCCCAATGTTGCTTAACTTCGGTGATCGGACGAGAACCGGTGCATTCAACATGGTATGGTCGTAGGCATTTGCGTGAGCGGGAGCGAATTTATATACAACAGTATTGTATTGTAGTCTTATATTCATATATAGGATTACTTTAACTGGCCGCCTTGCGGTTTGCAAAATAGTCACTTAATACATGCAATTTTAGCCACGGTTGTGTTATAATTTATGCAATTCGTAGCCAAACAGTGTATTATGACAAAAGCGCAAACTTTTTGCTTCCAACCATCCACAATACAGTGGAACGGCAGCAAAACAAAGCACAGATGGATTGGGTACGGGGAACCTGTATAACCGGACATTGAACCGGAAGCATGACTTCAGTGGGTTTAGGCCGGTAATTGGGAAAATCAGTGGCGAATTGCTTTTAGCCTAATTGTTGTGATAAACTTATTAAATAGGTAAGTATCAACTCTATTTGATAAGTTTTATTTGAATGCACTCTGCGTTAGCGGAGTGCAGCCTAAAGAATGGAACTGAGCGATTTGCACTAACTTAAAAGTTAGTTTAATAAAGGGAAAATTTACAATTAGTTTTGATGTTTCCGAGACAGTTCCAAATATCAAATATACAGTATACGCAAGCAGGGGAACTATTAGAATGGCCTTTACAAGTATATGGGGTGTGTTTGGAGCAATGGTTATTGCTGAAATTGTCATTTACAAAAAGTATCCGCGCTCGATGAGGCTTAACTTTTTCGATCACCGAACTTTGTTTTGATCACCAAATCGTCAATTTTAGTCCGAATTGGCTCATTTTTTGTGGGCACGCTCCACTTGAGCCATAATTTGGGATAAAATAAAAAAATTGGGCACAGCGAACCGTTTTGGTCAAGTTTTTACCGATTTCCAAAAAAGTATCCGCGCTCGATGAGGCTTAACTTTTTCGATCACCGAACTTTGTTTTGGTCACCAAATCGTCAATTTTAGTCCGAATTGGCTCATTTTTTGTGGGCATGCTCCACTTGAGCCATAGATTGGGATAAAACAAAAAAATTGGGCACAGCGAACCGTTTTGGTCAAGTTTTTACCGATTTCCAAAAAAGTATCCGCGCTCGATGAGGCTTAACTTTTTCGATCACCGAACTTTGTTTTGGTCACCAAATCGTCAATTTTAGTCCGAATTGGCTCATTTTTTGTGGGCATGCTCCACTTGAGTCATAACTTGGGATAAAACAAAAAAATCTGGCACAGCGAACCATTTTGGACAAGTTTTTACCCATTTCCAAAAAAGTATCCGCGCTCGATGAGGCTTAACTTTTTCGATCACCGAGGCTTTTTGAGGCTCTAAAAAGTGTAAATATCGAATAAAAGTATTCTATGAGGTTTGAATACTCAAAAGAAAAAGCCTACAACACCTGGTGTTCCCAAGCGGTCACCCATCCAAGTACTAACCAGGCCCAATGTTGCTTAACTTCGGTGATCGGACGAGAACCGGTGCATTCAACATGGTATGGTCGTAGGCATTTGCGTGAGCGGGAGCGAATTTATATACAACAGTATTGTATTGTAGTCTTATATTCATATATAGGATTACTTTAACTGGCCGCCTTGCGGTTTGCAAAATAGTCACTTAATACATGCAATTTTAGCCACGGTTGTGTTATAATTTATGCAATTCGTAGCCAAACAGTGTATTATGACAAAAGCGCAAACTTTTTGCTTCCAACCATCCACAATACAGTGGAACGGCAGCAAAACAAAGCACAGATGGATTGGGTACGGGGAACCTGTATAACCGGACATTGAACCGGAAGCATGACTTCAGTGGGTTTAGGCCGGTAATTGGGAAAATCAGTGGCGAATTGCTTTTAGCCTAATTGTTGTGATAAACTTATTAAATAGGTAAGTATCAACTCTATTTGATAAGTTTTATTTGAATGCACTCTGCGTTAGCGGAGTGCAGCCTAAAGAATGGAACTGAGCGATTTGCACTAACTTAAAAGTTAGTTTAATAAAGGGAAAATTTACAATTAGTTTTGATGTTTCCGAGACAGTTCCAAATATCAAATATACAGTATACGCAAGCAGGGGAACTATTAGAATGGCCTTTACAAGTATATGGGGTGTGTTTGGAGCAATGGTTATTGCTGAAATTGTCATTTACAAAAAGTATCCGCGCTCGATGAGGCTTAACTTTTTCGATCACCGAACTTTGTTTTGATCACCAAATCGTCAATTTTAGTCCGAATTGGCTCATTTTTTGTGGGCACGCTCCACTTGAGCCATAATTTGGGATAAAATAAAAAAATTGGGCACAGCGAACCGTTTTGGTCAAGTTTTTACCGATTTCCAAAAAAGTATCCGCGCTCGATGAGGCTTAACTTTTTCGATCACCGAACTTTGTTTTGGTCACCAAATCGTCAATTTTAGTCCGAATTGGCTCATTTTTTGTGGGCATGCTCCACTTGAGCCATAGATTGGGATAAAACAAAAAAATTGGGCACAGCGAACCGTTTTGGTCAAGTTTTTACCGATTTCCAAAAAAGTATCCGCGCTCGATGAGGCTTAACTTTTTCGATCACCGAACTTTGTTTTGGTCACCAAATCGTCAATTTTAGTCCGAATTGGCTCATTTTTTGTGGGCATGCTCCACTTGAGCCATAGATTGGGATAAAACAAAAAAATTGGGCACAGCGAACCGTTTTGGTCAAGTTTTTACCGATTTCCAAAAAAGTATCCGCGCTCGATGAGGCTTAACTTTTTCGATCAGCGAACTTTGTTTTGGTCACCAAATCGTCAATTTTAGTCCGAATTGGCTCATTTTTTGTGGGCATGCTCCACTTGAGCCATAGATTGGGATAAAACAAAAAAATTGGGCACAGCGAACCGTTTTGGTCAAGTTTTTACCGATTTCCAAAAAAGTATCCGCGCTCGATGAGGCTTAACTTTTTCGATCACCGAACTTTGTTTTGGTCACCAAATCGTCAATTTTAGTCCGAATTGGCTCATTTTTTGTGGGCATGCTCCACTTGAGCCATAGATTGGGATAAAACAAAAAAATCTGGCACAGCGAACCATTTTGGACAAGTTTTTACCCATTTCCAAAAAAGTATCCGCGCTCGATGAGGCTTAACTTTTTCGATCACCGAGGCTTTTTGAGGCTCTAAAAAGTGTAAATATCGAATAAAAGTATTCTATGAGGTTTGAATACTCAAAAGAAAAAGCCTACAACACCTGGTGTTCCCAAGCGGTCACCCATCCAAGTACTAACCAGGCCCAATGTTGCTTAACTTCGGTGATCGGACGAGAACCGGTGCATTCAACATGGTATGGTCGTAGGCATTTGCGTGAGCGGGAGCGAATTTATATACAACAGTATTGTATTGTAGTCTTATATTCATATATAGGATTACTTTAACTGGCCGCCTTGCGGTTTGCAAAATAGTCACTTAATACATGCAATTTTAGCCACGGTTGTGTTATAATTTATGCAATTCGTAGCCAAACAGTGTATTATGACAAAAGCGCAAACTTTTTGCTTCCAACCATCCACAATACAGTGGAACGGCAGCAAAACAAAGCACAGATGGATTGGGTACGGGGAACCTGTATAACCGGACATTGAACCGGAAGCATGACTTCAGTGGGTTTAGGCCGGTAATTGGGAAAATCAGTGGCGAATTGCTTTTAGCCTAATTGTTGTGATAAACTTATTAAATAGGTAAGTATCAACTCTATTTGATAAGTTTTATTTGAATGCACTCTGCGTTAGCGGAGTGCAGCCTAAAGAATGGAACTGAGCGATTTGCACTAACTTAAAAGTTAGTTTAATAAAGGGAAAATTTACAATTAGTTTTGATGTTTCCGAGACAGTTCCAAATATCAAATATACAGTATACGCAAGCAGGGGAACTATTAGAATGGCCTTTACAAGTATATGGGGTGTGTTTGGAGCAATGGTTATTGCTGAAATTGTCATTTACAAAAAGTATCCGCGCTCGATGAGGCTTAACTTTTTCGATCACCGAACTTTGTTTTGATCACCAAATCGTCAATTTTAGTCCGAATTGGCTCATTTTTTGTGGGCACGCTCCACTTGAGCCATAATTTGGGATAAAATAAAAAAATTGGGCACAGCGAACCGTTTTGGTCAAGTTTTTACCGATTTCCAAAAAAGTATCCGCGCTCGATGAGGCTTAACTTTTTCGATCACCGAACTTTGTTTTGGTCACCAAATCGTCAATTTTAGTCCGAATTGGCTCATTTTTTGTGGGCATGCTCCACTTGAGCCATAGATTGGGATAAAACAAAAAAATTGGGCACAGCGAACCGTTTTGGTCAAGTTTTTACCGATTTCCAAAAAAGTATCCGCGCTCGATGAGGCTTAACTTTTTCGATCACCGAACTTTGTTTTGGTCACCAAATCGTCAATTTTAGTCCGAATTGGCTCATTTTTTGTGGGCATGCTCCACTTGAGTCATAACTTGGGATAAAACAAAAAAATCTGGCACAGCGAACCATTTTGGACAAGTTTTTACCCATTTCCAAAAAAGTATCCGCGCTCGATGAGGCTTAACTTTTTCGATCACCGAGGCTTTTTGAGGCTCTAAAAAGTGTAAATATCGAATAAAAGTATTCTATGAGGTTTGAATACTCAAAAGAAAAAGCCTACAACACCTGGTGTTCCCAAGCGGTCACCCATCCAAGTACTAACCAGGCCCAATGTTGCTTAACTTCGGTGATCGGACGAGAACCGGTGCATTCAACATGGTATGGTCGTAGGCATTTGCGTGAGCGGGAGCGAATTTATATACAACAGTATTGTATTGTAGTCTTATATTCATATATAGGATTACTTTAACTGGCCGCCTTGCGGTTTGCAAAATAGTCACTTAATACATGCAATTTTAGCCACGGTTGTGTTATAATTTATGCAATTCGTAGCCAAACAGTGTATTATGACAAAAGCGCAAACTTTTTGCTTCCAACCATCCACAATACAGTGGAACGGCAGCAAAACAAAGCACAGATGGATTGGGTACGGGGAACCTGTATAACCGGACATTGAACCGGAAGCATGACTTCAGTGGGTTTAGGCCGGTAATTGGGAAAATCAGTGGCGAATTGCTTTTAGCCTAATTGTTGTGATAAACTTATTAAATAGGTAAGTATCAACTCTATTTGATAAGTTTTATTTGAATGCACTCTGCGTTAGCGGAGTGCAGCCTAAAGAATGGAACTGAGCGATTTGCACTAACTTAAAAGTTAGTTTAATAAAGGGAAAATTTACAATTAGTTTTGATGTTTCCGAGACAGTTCCAAATATCAAATATACAGTATACGCAAGCAGGGGAACTATTAGAATGGCCTTTACAAGTATATGGGGTGTGTTTGGAGCAATGGTTATTGCTGAAATTGTCATTTACAAAAAGTATCCGCGCTCGATGAGGCTTAACTTTTTCGATCACCGAACTTTGTTTTGATCACCAAATCGTCAATTTTAGTCCGAATTGGCTCATTTTTTGTGGGCACGCTCCACTTGAGCCATAATTTGGGATAAAATAAAAAAATTGGGCACAGCGAACCGTTTTGGTCAAGTTTTTACCGATTTCCAAAAAAGTATCCGCGCTCGATGAGGCTTAACTTTTTCGATCACCGAACTTTGTTTTGGTCACCAAATCGTCAATTTTAGTCCGAATTGGCTCATTTTTTGTGGGCATGCTCCACTTGAGCCATAGATTGGGATAAAACAAAAAAATTGGGCACAGCGAACCGTTTTGGTCAAGTTTTTACCGATTTCCAAAAAAGTATCCGCGCTCGATGAGGCTTAACTTTTTCGATCACCGAACTTTGTTTTGGTCACCAAATCGTCAATTTTAGTCCGAATTGGCTCATTTTTTGTGGGCATGCTCCACTTGAGCCATAGATTGGGATAAAACAAAAAAATTGGGCACAGCGAACCGTTTTGGTCAAGTTTTTACCGATTTCCAAAAAAGTATCCGCGCTCGATGAGGCTTAACTTTTTCGATCACCGAACTTTGTTTTGGTCACCAAATCGTCAATTTTAGTCCGAATTGGCTCATTTTTTGTGGGCATGCTCCACTTGAGCCATAGATTGGGATAAAACAAAAAAAACTGGCGCAGCGAACCATTTTGGACAAGTTTTTACCCATTTCCAAAAAAGTATCCGCGCTCGATGAGGCTTAACTTTTTCGATCACCGAGGCTTTTTGAGGCTCTAAAAAGTGTAAATATCGAATAAAAGTATTCTATGAGGTTTGAATACTCAAAAGAAAAAGCCTACAACACCTGGTGTTCCCAAGCGGTCACCCATCCAAGTACTAACCAGGCCCAATGTTGCTTAACTTCGGTGATCGGACGAGAACCGGTGCATTCAACATGGTATGGTCGTAGGCATTTGCGTGAGCGGGAGCGAATTTATATACAACAGTATTGTATTGTAGTCTTATATTCATATATAGGATTACTTTAACTGGCCGCCTTGCGGTTTGCAAAATAGTCACTTAATACATGCAATTTTAGCCACGGTTGTGTTATAATTTATGCAATTCGTAGCCAAACAGTGTATTATGACAAAAGCGCAAACTTTTTGCTTCCAACCATCCACAATACAGTGGAACGGCAGCAAAACAAAGCACAGATGGATTGGGTACGGGGAACCTGTATAACCGGACATTGAACCGGAAGCATGACTTCAGTGGGTTTAGGCCGGTAATTGGGAAAATCAGTGGCGAATTGCTTTTAGCCTAATTGTTGTGATAAACTTATTAAATAGGTAAGTATCAACTCTATTTGATAAGTTTTATTTGAATGCACTCTGCGTTAGCGGAGTGCAGCCTAAAGAATGGAACTGAGCGATTTGCACTAACTTAAAAGTTAGTTTAATAAAGGGAAAATTTACAATTAGTTTTGATGTTTCCGAGACAGTTCCAAATATCAAATATACAGTATACGCAAGCAGGGGAACTATTAGAATGGCCTTTACAAGTATATGGGGTGTGTTTGGAGCAATGGTTATTGCTGAAATTGTCATTTACAAAAAGTATCCGCGCTCGATGAGGCTTAACTTTTTCGATCACCGAACTTTGTTTTGATCACCAAATCGTCAATTTTAGTCCGAATTGGCTCATTTTTTGTGGGCACGCTCCACTTGAGCCATAATTTGGGATAAAATAAAAAAATTGGGCACAGCGAACCGTTTTGGTCAAGTTTTTACCGATTTCCAAAAAAGTATCCGCGCTCGATGAGGCTTAACTTTTTCGATCACCGAACTTTGTTTTGGTCACCAAATCGTCAATTTTAGTCCGAATTGGCTCATTTTTTGTGGGCATGCTCCACTTGAGCCATAGATTGGGATAAAACAAAAAAATTGGGCACAGCGAACCGTTTTGGTCAAGTTTTTACCGATTTCCAAAAAAGTATCCGCGCTCGATGAGGCTTAACTTTTTCGATCACCGAACTTTGTTTTGGTCACCAAATCGTCAATTTTAGTCCGAATTGGCTCATTTTTTGTGGGCATGCTCCACTTGAGCCATAGATTGGGATAAAACAAAAAAATTGGGCACAGCGAACCGTTTTGGTCAAGTTTTTACCGATTTCCAAAAAAGTATCCGCGCTCGATGAGGCTTAACTTTTTCGATCACCGAACTTTGTTTTGGTCACCAAATCGTCAATTTTAGTCCGAATTGGCTCATTTTTTGTGGGCATGCTCCACTTGAGCCATAGATTGGGATAAAACAAAAAAATTGGGCGCAGCGAACCATTTTGGACAAGTTTTTACCCATTTCCAAAAAAGTATCCGCGCTCGATGAGGCTTAACTTTTTCGATCACCGAGGCTTTTTGAGGCTCTAAAAAGTGTAAATATCGAATAAAAGTATTCTATGAGGTTTGAATACTCAAAAGAAAAAGCCTACAACACCTGGTGTTCCCAAGCGGTCACCCATCCAAGTACTAACCAGGCCCAATGTTGCTTAACTTCGGTGATCGGACGAGAACCGGTGCATTCAACATGGTATGGTCGTAGGCATTTGCGTGAGCGGGAGCGAATTTATATACAACAGTATTGTATTGTAGTCTTATATTCATATATAGGATTACTTTAACTGGCCGCCTTGCGGTTTGCAAAATAGTCACTTAATACATGCAATTTTAGCCACGGTTGTGTTATAATTTATGCAATTCGTAGCCAAACAGTGTATTATGACAAAAGCGCAAACTTTTTGCTTCCAACCATCCACAATACAGTGGAACGGCAGCAAAACAAAGCACAGATGGATTGGGTACGGGGAACCTGTATAACCGGACATTGAACCGGAAGCATGACTTCAGTGGGTTTAGGCCGGTAATTGGGAAAATCAGTGGCGAATTGCTTTTAGCCTAATTGTTGTGATAAACTTATTAAATAGGTAAGTATCAACTCTATTTGATAAGTTTTATTTGAATGCACTCTGCGTTAGCGGAGTGCAGCCTAAAGAATGGAACTGAGCGATTTGCACTAACTTAAAAGTTAGTTTAATAAAGGGAAAATTTACAATTAGTTTTGATGTTTCCGAGACAGTTCCAAATATCAAATATACAGTATACGCAAGCAGGGGAACTATTAGAATGGCCTTTACAAGTATATGGGGTGTGTTTGGAGCAATGGTTATTGCTGAAATTGTCATTTACAAAAAGTATCCGCGCTCGATGAGGCTTAACTTTTTCGATCACCGAACTTTGTTTTGATCACCAAATCGTCAATTTTAGTCCGAATTGGCTCATTTTTTGTGGGCACGCTCCACTTGAGCCATAATTTGGGATAAAATAAAAAAATCTGGCACAGCAAACCATTTTGCACAAGTTTTTACCGATTTCCAAAAAAGTATCCGCGCTCGATGAGGCTTAACTTTTTCGATCACCGAACTTTGTTTTGGTCACCAAATCGTCAATTTTAGTCCGAATTGGCTCATTTTTTGTGGGCATGCTCCACTTGAGCCATAGATTGGGATAAAACAAAAAAATTGGGCACAGCGAACCGTTTTGGTCAAGTTTTTACCGATTTCCAAAAAAGTATCCGCGCTCGATGAGGCTTAACTTTTTCGATCACCGAACTTTGTTTTGGTCACCAAATCGTCAATTTTAGTCCGAATTGGCTCATTTTTTGTGGGCATGCTCCACTTGAGCCATAGATTGGGATAAAACAAAAAAAACTGGCGCAGCGAACCATTTTGGACAAGTTTTTACCCATTTCCAAAAAAGTATCCGCGCTCGATGAGGCTTAACTTTTTCGATCACCGAGGCTTTTTGAGGCTCTAAAAAGTGTAAATATCGAATAAAAGTATTCTATGAGGTTTGAATACTCAAAAGAAAAAGCCTACAACACCTGGTGTTCCCAAGCGGTCACCCATCCAAGTACTAACCAGGCCCAATGTTGCTTAACTTCGGTGATCGGACGAGAACCGGTGCATTCAACATGGTATGGTCGTAGGCATTTGCGTGAGCGGGAGCGAATTTATATACAACAGTATTGTATTGTAGTCTTATATTCATATATAGGATTACTTTAACTGGCCGCCTTGCGGTTTGCAAAATAGTCACTTAATACATGCAATTTTAGCCACGGTTGTGTTATAATTTATGCAATTCGTAGCCAAACAGTGTATTATGACAAAAGCGCAAACTTTTTGCTTCCAACCATCCACAATACAGTGGAACGGCAGCAAAACAAAGCACAGATGGATTGGGTACGGGGAACCTGTATAACCGGACATTGAACCGGAAGCATGACTTCAGTGGGTTTAGGCCGGTAATTGGGAAAATCAGTGGCGAATTGCTTTTAGCCTAATTGTTGTGATAAACTTATTAAATAGGTAAGTATCAACTCTATTTGATAAGTTTTATTTGAATGCACTCTGCGTTAGCGGAGTGCAGCCTAAAGAATGGAACTGAGCGATTTGCACTAACTTAAAAGTTAGTTTAATAAAGGGAAAATTTACAATTAGTTTTGATGTTTCCGAGACAGTTCCAAATATCAAATATACAGTATACGCAAGCAGGGGAACTATTAGAATGGCCTTTACAAGTATATGGGGTGTGTTTGGAGCAATGGTTATTGCTGAAATTGTCATTTACAAAAAGTATCCGCGCTCGATGAGGCTTAACTTTTTCGATCACCGAACTTTGTTTTGATCACCAAATCGTCAATTTTAGTCCGAATTGGCTCATTTTTTGTGGGCACGCTCCACTTGAGCCATAATTTGGGATAAAATAAAAAAATTGGGCACAGCGAACCGTTTTGGTCAAGTTTTTACCGATTTCCAAAAAAGTATCCGCGCTCGATGAGGCTTAACTTTTTCGATCACCGAACTTTGTTTTGGTCACCAAATCGTCAATTTTAGTCCGAATTGGCTCATTTTTTGTGGGCATGCTCCACTTGAGCCATAGATTGGGATAAAACAAAAAATTGGGCACAGCGAACCGTTTTGGTCAAGTTTTTACCGATTTCCAAAAAAGTATCCGCGCTCGATGAGGCTTAACTTTTTCGATCACCGAACTTTGTTTTGGTCACCAAATCGTCAATTTTAGTCCGAATTGGCTCATTTTTTGTGGGCATGCTCCACTTGAGCCATAGATTGGGATAAAACAAAAAAATTGGGCACAGCGAACCGTTTTGGTCAAGTTTTTACCGATTTCCAAAAAAGTATCCGCGCTCGATGAGGCTTAACTTTTTCGATCACCGAACTTTGTTTTGGTCACCAAATCGTCAATTTTAGTCCGAATTGGCTCATTTTTTGTGGGCATGCTCCACTTGAGCCATAGATTGGGATAAAACAAAAAAATCTGGCACAGCGAACCATTTTGGACAAGTTTTTACCCATTTCCAAAAAAGTATCCGCGCTCGATGAGGCTTAACTTTTTCGATCACCGAGGCTTTTTGAGGCTCTAAAAAGTGTAAATATCGAATAAAAGTATTCTATGAGGTTTGAATACTCAAAAGAAAAAGCCTACAACACCTGGTGTTCCCAAGCGGTCACCCATCCAAGTACTAACCAGGCCCAATGTTGCTTAACTTCGGTGATCGGACGAGAACCGGTGCATTCAACATGGTATGGTCGTAGGCATTTGCGTGAGCGGGAGCGAATTTATATACAACAGTATTGTATTGTAGTCTTATATTCATATATAGGATTACTTTAACTGGCCGCCTTGCGGTTTGCAAAATAGTCACTTAATACATGCAATTTTAGCCACGGTTGTGTTATAATTTATGCAATTCGTAGCCAAACAGTGTATTATGACAAAAGCGCAAACTTTTTGCTTCCAACCATCCACAATACAGTGGAACGGCAGCAAAACAAAGCACAGATGGATTGGGTACGGGGAACCTGTATAACCGGACATTGAACCGGAAGCATGACTTCAGTGGGTTTAGGCCGGTAATTGGGAAAATCAGTGGCGAATTGCTTTTAGCCTAATTGTTGTGATAAACTTATTAAATAGGTAAGTATCAACTCTATTTGATAAGTTTTATTTGAATGCACTCTGCGTTAGCGGAGTGCAGCCTAAAGAATGGAACTGAGCGATTTGCACTAACTTAAAAGTTAGTTTAATAAAGGGAAAATTTACAATTAGTTTTGATGTTTCCGAGACAGTTCCAAATATCAAATATACAGTATACGCAAGCAGGGGAACTATTAGAATGGCCTTTACAAGTATATGGGGTGTGTTTGGAGCAATGGTTATTGCTGAAATTGTCATTTACAAAAAGTATCCGCGCTCGATGAGGCTTAACTTTTTCGATCACCGAACTTTGTTTTGATCACCAAATCGTCAATTTTAGTCCGAATTGGCTCATTTTTTGTGGGCACGCTCCACTTGAGCCATAATTTGGGATAAAATAAAAAAATTGGGCACAGCGAACCGTTTTGGTCAAGTTTTTACCGATTTCCAAAAAAGTATCCGCGCTCGATGAGGCTTAACTTTTTCGATCACCGAACTTTGTTTTGGTCACCAAATCGTCAATTTTAGTCCGAATTGGCTCATTTTTTGTGGGCATGCTCCACTTGAGCCATAGATTGGGATAAAACAAAAAAATTGGGCACAGCGAACCGTTTTGGTCAAGTTTTTACCGATTTCCAAAAAAGTATCCGCGCTCGATGAGGCTTAACTTTTTCGATCACCGAACTTTGTTTTGGTCACCAAATCGTCAATTTTAGTCCGAATTGGCTCATTTTTTGTGGGCATGCTCCACTTGAGCCATAGATTGGGATAAAACAAAAAAATTGGGCACAGCGAACCGTTTTGGTCAAGTTTTTACCGATTTCCAAAAAAGTATCCGCGCTCGATGAGGCTTAACTTTTTCGATCACCGAACTTTGTTTTGGTCACCAAATCGTCAATTTTAGTCCGAATTGGCTCATTTTTTGTGGGCATGCTCCACTTGAGCCATAGATTGGGATAAAACAAAAAAAACTGGCGCAGCGAACCATTTTGGACAAGTTTTTACCCATTTCCAAAAAAGTATCCGCGCTCGATGAGGCTTAACTTTTTCGATCACCGAGGCTTTTTGAGGCTCTAAAAAGTGTAAATATCGAATAAAAGTATTCTATGAGGTTTGAATACTCAAAAGAAAAAGCCTACAACACCTGGTGTTCCCAAGCGGTCACCCATCCAAGTACTAACCAGGCCCAATGTTGCTTAACTTCGGTGATCGGACGAGAACCGGTGCATTCAACATGGTATGGTCGTAGGCATTTGCGTGAGCGGGAGCGAATTTATATACAACAGTATTGTATTGTAGTCTTATATTCATATATAGGATTACTTTAACTGGCCGCCTTGCGGTTTGCAAAATAGTCACTTAATACATGCAATTTTAGCCACGGTTGTGTTATAATTTATGCAATTCGTAGCCAAACAGTGTATTATGACAAAAGCGCAAACTTTTTGCTTCCAACCATCCACAATACAGTGGAACGGCAGCAAAACAAAGCACAGATGGATTGGGTACGGGGAACCTGTATAACCGGACATTGAACCGGAAGCATGACTTCAGTGGGTTTAGGCCGGTAATTGGGAAAATCAGTGGCGAATTGCTTTTAGCCTAATTGTTGTGATAAACTTATTAAATAGGTAAGTATCAACTCTATTTGATAAGTTTTATTTGAATGCACTCTGCGTTAGCGGAGTGCAGCCTAAAGAATGGAACTGAGCGATTTGCACTAACTTAAAAGTTAGTTTAATAAAGGGAAAATTTACAATTAGTTTTGATGTTTCCGAGACAGTTCCAAATATCAAATATACAGTATACGCAAGCAGGGGAACTATTAGAATGGCCTTTACAAGTATATGGGGTGTGTTTGGAGCAATGGTTATTGCTGAAATTGTCATTTACAAAAAGTATCCGCGCTCGATGAGGCTTAACTTTTTCGATCACCGAACTTTGTTTTGATCACCAAATCGTCAATTTTAGTCCGAATTGGCTCATTTTTTGTGGGCACGCTCCACTTGAGCCATAATTTGGGATAAAATAAAAAAATCTGGCACAGCAAACCATTTTGCACAAGTTTTTACCGATTTCCAAAAAAGTATCCGCGCTCGATGAGGCTTAACTTTTTCGATCACCGAACTTTGTTTTGGTCACCAAATCGTCAATTTTAGTCCGAATTGGCTCATTTTTTGTGGGCATGCTCCACTTGAGCCATAGATTGGGATAAAACAAAAAAATTGGGCACAGCGAACCGTTTTGGTCAAGTTTTTACCGATTTCCAAAAAAGTATCCGCGCTCGATGAGGCTTAACTTTTTCGATCACCGAACTTTGTTTTGGTCACCAAATCGTCAATTTTAGTCCGAATTGGCTCATTTTTTGTGGGCATGCTCCACTTGAGCCATAGATTGGGATAAAACAAAAAAATTGGGCACAGCGAACCGTTTTGGTCAAGTTTTTACCGATTTCCAAAAAAGTATCCGCGCTCGATGAGGCTTAACTTTTTCGATCACCGAACTTTGTTTTGGTCACCAAATCGTCAATTTTAGTCCGAATTGGCTCATTTTTTGTGGGCATGCTCCACTTGAGCCATAGATTGGGATAAAACAAAAAAAACTGGCGCAGCGAACCATTTTGGACAAGTTTTTACCCATTTCCAAAAAAGTATCCGCGCTCGATGAGGCTTAACTTTTTCGATCACCGAGGCTTTTTGAGGCTCTAAAAAGTGTAAATATCGAATAAAAGTATTCTATGAGGTTTGAATACTCAAAAGAAAAAGCCTACAACACCTGGTGTTCCCAAGCGGTCACCCATCCAAGTACTAACCAGGCCCAATGTTGCTTAACTTCGGTGATCGGACGAGAACCGGTGCATTCAACATGGTATGGTCGTAGGCATTTGCGTGAGCGGGAGCGAATTTATATACAACAGTATTGTATTGTAGTCTTATATTCATATATAGGATTACTTTAACTGGCCGCCTTGCGGTTTGCAAAATAGTCACTTAATACATGCAATTTTAGCCACGGTTGTGTTATAATTTATGCAATTCGTAGCCAAACAGTGTATTATGACAAAAGCGCAAACTTTTTGCTTCCAACCATCCACAATACAGTGGAACGGCAGCAAAACAAAGCACAGATGGATTGGGTACGGGGAACCTGTATAACCGGACATTGAACCGGAAGCATGACTTCAGTGGGTTTAGGCCGGTAATTGGGAAAATCAGTGGCGAATTGCTTTTAGCCTAATTGTTGTGATAAACTTATTAAATAGGTAAGTATCAACTCTATTTGATAAGTTTTATTTGAATGCACTCTGCGTTAGCGGAGTGCAGCCTAAAGAATGGAACTGAGCGATTTGCACTAACTTAAAAGTTAGTTTAATAAAGGGAAAATTTACAATTAGTTTTGATGTTTCCGAGACAGTTCCAAATATCAAATATACAGTATACGCAAGCAGGGGAACTATTAGAATGGCCTTTACAAGTATATGGGGTGTGTTTGGAGCAATGGTTATTGCTGAAATTGTCATTTACAAAAAGTATCCGCGCTCGATGAGGCTTAACTTTTTCGATCACCGAACTTTGTTTTGATCACCAAATCGTCAATTTTAGTCCGAATTGGCTCATTTTTTGTGGGCACGCTCCACTTGAGCCATAATTTGGGATAAAATAAAAAAATTGGGCACAGCGAACCGTTTTGGTCAAGTTTTTACCGATTTCCAAAAAAGTATCCGCGCTCGATGAGGCTTAACTTTTTCGATCACCGAACTTTGTTTTGGTCACCAAATCGTCAATTTTAGTCCGAATTGGCTCATTTTTTGTGGGCATGCTCCACTTGAGCCATAGATTGGGATAAAACAAAAAAAACTGGCGCAGCGAACCATTTTGGACAAGTTTTTACCCATTTCCAAAAAAGTATCCGCGCTCGATGAGGCTTAACTTTTTCGATCACCGAGGCTTTTTGAGGCTCTAAAAAGTGTAAATATCGAATAAAAGTATTCTATGAGGTTTGAATACTCAAAAGAAAAAGCCTACAACACCTGGTGTTCCCAAGCGGTCACCCATCCAAGTACTAACCAGGCCCAATGTTGCTTAACTTCGGTGATCGGACGAGAACCGGTGCATTCAACATGGTATGGTCGTAGGCATTTGCGTGAGCGGGAGCGAATTTATATACAACAGTATTGTATTGTAGTCTTATATTCATATATAGGATTACTTTAACTGGCCGCCTTGCGGTTTGCAAAATAGTCACTTAATACATGCAATTTTAGCCACGGTTGTGTTATAATTTATGCAATTCGTAGCCAAACAGTGTATTATGACAAAAGCGCAAACTTTTTGCTTCCAACCATCCACAATACAGTGGAACGGCAGCAAAACAAAGCACAGATGGATTGGGTACGGGGAACCTGTATAACCGGACATTGAACCGGAAGCATGACTTCAGTGGGTTTAGGCCGGTAATTGGGAAAATCAGTGGCGAATTGCTTTTAGCCTAATTGTTGTGATAAACTTATTAAATAGGTAAGTATCAACTCTATTTGATAAGTTTTATTTGAATGCACTCTGCGTTAGCGGAGTGCAGCCTAAAGAATGGAACTGAGCGATTTGCACTAACTTAAAAGTTAGTTTAATAAAGGGAAAATTTACAATTAGTTTTGATGTTTCCGAGACAGTTCCAAATATCAAATATACAGTATACGCAAGCAGGGGAACTATTAGAATGGCCTTTACAAGTATATGGGGTGTGTTTGGAGCAATGGTTATTGCTGAAATTGTCATTTACAAAAAGTATCCGCGCTCGATGAGGCTTAACTTTTTCGATCACCGAACTTTGTTTTGATCACCAAATCGTCAATTTTAGTCCGAATTGGCTCATTTTTTGTGGGCACGCTCCACTTGAGCCATAATTTGGGATAAAATAAAAAAATCTGGCACAGCAAACCATTTTGCACAAGTTTTTACCGATTTCCAAAAAAGTATCCGCGCTCGATGAGGCTTAACTTTTTCGATCACCGAACTTTGTTTTGGTCACCAAATCGTCAATTTTAGTCCGAATTGGCTCATTTTTTGTGGGCATGCTCCACTTGAGCCATAGATTGGGATAAAACAAAAAAATTGGGCACAGCGAACCGTTTTGGTCAAGTTTTTACCGATTTCCAAAAAAGTATCCGCGCTCGATGAGGCTTAACTTTTTCGATCACCGAACTTTGTTTTGGTCACCAAATCGTCAATTTTAGTCCGAATTGGCTCATTTTTTGTGGGCATGCTCCACTTGAGCCATAGATTGGGATAAAACAAAAAAATTGGGCACAGCGAACCGTTTTGGTCAAGTTTTTACCGATTTCCAAAAAAGTATCCGCGCTCGATGAGGCTTAACTTTTTCGATCACCGAACTTTGTTTTGGTCACCAAATCGTCAATTTTAGTCCGAATTGGCTCATTTTTTGTGGGCATGCTCCACTTGAGCCATAGATTGGGATAAAACAAAAAAAACTGGCGCAGCGAACCATTTTGGACAAGTTTTTACCCATTTCCAAAAAAGTATCCGCGCTCGATGAGGCTTAACTTTTTCGATCACCGAGGCTTTTTGAGGCTCTAAAAAGTGTAAATATCGAATAAAAGTATTCTATGAGGTTTGAATACTCAAAAGAAAAAGCCTACAACACCTGGTGTTCCCAAGCGGTCACCCATCCAAGTACTAACCAGGCCCAATGTTGCTTAACTTCGGTGATCGGACGAGAACCGGTGCATTCAACATGGTATGGTCGTAGGCATTTGCGTGAGCGGGAGCGAATTTATATACAACAGTATTGTATTGTAGTCTTATATTCATATATAGGATTACTTTAACTGGCCGCCTTGCGGTTTGCAAAATAGTCACTTAATACATGCAATTTTAGCCACGGTTGTGTTATAATTTATGCAATTCGTAGCCAAACAGTGTATTATGACAAAAGCGCAAACTTTTTGCTTCCAACCATCCACAATACAGTGGAACGGCAGCAAAACAAAGCACAGATGGATTGGGTACGGGGAACCTGTATAACCGGACATTGAACCGGAAGCATGACTTCAGTGGGTTTAGGCCGGTAATTGGGAAAATCAGTGGCGAATTGCTTTTAGCCTAATTGTTGTGATAAACTTATTAAATAGGTAAGTATCAACTCTATTTGATAAGTTTTATTTGAATGCACTCTGCGTTAGCGGAGTGCAGCCTAAAGAATGGAACTGAGCGATTTGCACTAACTTAAAAGTTAGTTTAATAAAGGGAAAATTTACAATTAGTTTTGATGTTTCCGAGACAGTTCCAAATATCAAATATACAGTATACGCAAGCAGGGGAACTATTAGAATGGCCTTTACAAGTATATGGGGTGTGTTTGGAGCAATGGTTATTGCTGAAATTGTCATTTACAAAAAGTATCCGCGCTCGATGAGGCTTAACTTTTTCGATCACCGAACTTTGTTTTGATCACCAAATCGTCAATTTTAGTCCGAATTGGCTCATTTTTTGTGGGCACGCTCCACTTGAGCCATAATTTGGGATAAAATAAAAAAATTGGGCACAGCGAACCGTTTTGGTCAAGTTTTTACCGATTTCCAAAAAAGTATCCGCGCTCGATGAGGCTTAACTTTTTCGATCACCGAACTTTGTTTTGGTCACCAAATCGTCAATTTTAGTCCGAATTGGCTCATTTTTTGTGGGCATGCTCCACTTGAGCCATAGATTGGGATAAAACAAAAAAATTGGGCACAGCGAACCGTTTTGGTCAAGTTTTTACCGATTTCCAAAAAAGTATCCGCGCTCGATGAGGCTTAACTTTTTCGATCACCGAACTTTGTTTTGGTCACCAAATCGTCAATTTTAGTCCGAATTGGCTCATTTTTTGTGGGCATGCTCCACTTGAGCCATAGATTGGGATAAAACAAAAAAATCTGGCACAGCGAACCATTTTGGACAAGTTTTTACCCATTTCCAAAAAAGTATCCGCGCTCGATGAGGCTTAACTTTTTCGATCACCGAGGCTTTTTGAGGCTCTAAAAAGTGTAAATATCGAATAAAAGTATTCTATGAGGTTTGAATACTCAAAAGAAAAAGCCTACAACACCTGGTGTTCCCAAGCGGTCACCCATCCAAGTACTAACCAGGCCCAATGTTGCTTAACTTCGGTGATCGGACGAGAACCGGTGCATTCAACATGGTATGGTCGTAGGCATTTGCGTGAGCGGGAGCGAATTTATATACAACAGTATTGTATTGTAGTCTTATATTCATATATAGGATTACTTTAACTGGCCGCCTTGCGGTTTGCAAAATAGTCACTTAATACATGCAATTTTAGCCACGGTTGTGTTATAATTTATGCAATTCGTAGCCAAACAGTGTATTATGACAAAAGCGCAAACTTTTTGCTTCCAACCATCCACAATACAGTGGAACGGCAGCAAAACAAAGCACAGATGGATTGGGTACGGGGAACCTGTATAACCGGACATTGAACCGGAAGCATGACTTCAGTGGGTTTAGGCCGGTAATTGGGAAAATCAGTGGCGAATTGCTTTTAGCCTAATTGTTGTGATAAACTTATTAAATAGGTAAGTATCAACTCTATTTGATAAGTTTTATTTGAATGCACTCTGCGTTAGCGGAGTGCAGCCTAAAGAATGGAACTGAGCGATTTGCACTAACTTAAAAGTTAGTTTAATAAAGGGAAAATTTACAATTAGTTTTGATGTTTCCGAGACAGTTCCAAATATCAAATATACAGTATACGCAAGCAGGGGAACTATTAGAATGGCCTTTACAAGTATATGGGGTGTGTTTGGAGCAATGGTTATTGCTGAAATTGTCATTTACAAAAAGTATCCGCGCTCGATGAGGCTTAACTTTTTCGATCACCGAACTTTGTTTTGATCACCAAATCGTCAATTTTAGTCCGAATTGGCTCATTTTTTGTGGGCACGCTCCACTTGAGCCATAATTTGGGATAAAATAAAAAAATCTGGCACAGCAAACCATTTTGCACAAGTTTTTACCGATTTCCAAAAAAGTATCCGCGCTCGATGAGGCTTAACTTTTTCGATCACCGAACTTTGTTTTGGTCACCAAATCGTCAATTTTAGTCCGAATTGGCTCATTTTTTGTGGGCATGCTCCACTTGAGCCATAGATTGGGATAAAACAAAAAAATTGGGCACAGCGAACCGTTTTGGTCAAGTTTTTACCGATTTCCAAAAAAGTATCCGCGCTCGATGAGGCTTAACTTTTTCGATCACCGAACTTTGTTTTGGTCACCAAATCGTCAATTTTAGTCCGAATTGGCTCATTTTTTGTGGGCATGCTCCACTTGAGCCATAGATTGGGATAAAACAAAAAAATTGGGCACAGCGAACCGTTTTGGTCAAGTTTTTACCGATTTCCAAAAAAGTATCCGCGCTCGATGAGGCTTAACTTTTTCGATCACCGAACTTTGTTTTGGTCACCAAATCGTCAATTTTAGTCCGAATTGGCTCATTTTTTGTGGGCATGCTCCACTTGAGCCATAGATTGGGATAAAACAAAAAAAACTGGCGCAGCGAACCATTTTGGACAAGTTTTTACCCATTTCCAAAAAAGTATCCGCGCTCGATGAGGCTTAACTTTTTCGATCACCGAGGCTTTTTGAGGCTCTAAAAAGTGTAAATATCGAATAAAAGTATTCTATGAGGTTTGAATACTCAAAAGAAAAAGCCTACAACACCTGGTGTTCCCAAGCGGTCACCCATCCAAGTACTAACCAGGCCCAATGTTGCTTAACTTCGGTGATCGGACGAGAACCGGTGCATTCAACATGGTATGGTCGTAGGCATTTGCGTGAGCGGGAGCGAATTTATATACAACAGTATTGTATTGTAGTCTTATATTCATATATAGGATTACTTTAACTGGCCGCCTTGCGGTTTGCAAAATAGTCACTTAATACATGCAATTTTAGCCACGGTTGTGTTATAATTTATGCAATTCGTAGCCAAACAGTGTATTATGACAAAAGCGCAAACTTTTTGCTTCCAACCATCCACAATACAGTGGAACGGCAGCAAAACAAAGCACAGATGGATTGGGTACGGGGAACCTGTATAACCGGACATTGAACCGGAAGCATGACTTCAGTGGGTTTAGGCCGGTAATTGGGAAAATCAGTGGCGAATTGCTTTTAGCCTAATTGTTGTGATAAACTTATTAAATAGGTAAGTATCAACTCTATTTGATAAGTTTTATTTGAATGCACTCTGCGTTAGCGGAGTGCAGCCTAAAGAATGGAACTGAGCGATTTGCACTAACTTAAAAGTTAGTTTAATAAAGGGAAAATTTACAATTAGTTTTGATGTTTCCGAGACAGTTCCAAATATCAAATATACAGTATACGCAAGCAGGGGAACTATTAGAATGGCCTTTACAAGTATATGGGGTGTGTTTGGAGCAATGGTTATTGCTGAAATTGTCATTTACAAAAAGTATCCGCGCTCGATGAGGCTTAACTTTTTCGATCACCGAACTTTGTTTTGGTCACCAAATCGTCAATTTTAGTCCGAATTGGCTCATTTTTTGTGGGCATGCTCCACTTGAGCCATAGATTGGGATAAAACAAAAAAATTGGGCACAGCGAACCGTTTTGGTCAAGTTTTTACCGATTTCCAAAAAAGTATCCGCGCTCGATGAGGCTTAACTTTTTCGATCACCGAACTTTGTTTTGGTCACCAAATCGTCAATTTTAGTCCGAATTGGCTCATTTTTTGTGGGCATGCTCCACTTGAGCCATAGATTGGGATAAAACAAAAAAATTGGGCACAGCGAACCGTTTTGGTCAAGTTTTTACCGATTTCCAAAAAAGTATCCGCGCTCGATGAGGCTTAACTTTTTCGATCACCGAACTTTGTTTTGGTCACCAAATCGTCAATTTTAGTCCGAATTGGCTCATTTTTTGTGGGCATGCTCCACTTGAGCCATAGATTGGGATAAAACAAAAAAAACTGGCGCAGCGAACCATTTTGGACAAGTTTTTACCCATTTCCAAAAAAGTATCCGCGCTCGATGAGGCTTAACTTTTTCGATCACCGAGGCTTTTTGAGGCTCTAAAAAGTGTAAATATCGAATAAAAGTATTCTATGAGGTTTGAATACTCAAAAGAAAAAGCCTACAACACCTGGTGTTCCCAAGCGGTCACCCATCCAAGTACTAACCAGGCCCAATGTTGCTTAACTTCGGTGATCGGACGAGAACCGGTGCATTCAACATGGTATGGTCGTAGGCATTTGCGTGAGCGGGAGCGAATTTATATACAACAGTATTGTATTGTAGTCTTATATTCATATATAGGATTACTTTAACTGGCCGCCTTGCGGTTTGCAAAATAGTCACTTAATACATGCAATTTTAGCCACGGTTGTGTTATAATTTATGCAATTCGTAGCCAAACAGTGTATTATGACAAAAGCGCAAACTTTTTGCTTCCAACCATCCACAATACAGTGGAACGGCAGCAAAACAAAGCACAGATGGATTGGGTACGGGGAACCTGTATAACCGGACATTGAACCGGAAGCATGACTTCAGTGGGTTTAGGCCGGTAATTGGGAAAATCAGTGGCGAATTGCTTTTAGCCTAATTGTTGTGATAAACTTATTAAATAGGTAAGTATCAACTCTATTTGATAAGTTTTATTTGAATGCACTCTGCGTTAGCGGAGTGCAGCCTAAAGAATGGAACTGAGCGATTTGCACTAACTTAAAAGTTAGTTTAATAAAGGGAAAATTTACAATTAGTTTTGATGTTTCCGAGACAGTTCCAAATATCAAATATACAGTATACGCAAGCAGGGGAACTATTAGAATGGCCTTTACAAGTATATGGGGTGTGTTTGGAGCAATGGTTATTGCTGAAATTGTCATTTACAAAAAGTATCCGCGCTCGATGAGGCTTAACTTTTTCGATCACCGAACTTTGTTTTGATCACCAAATCGTCAATTTTAGTCCGAATTGGCTCATTTTTTGTGGGCACGCTCCACTTGAGCCATAATTTGGGATAAAATAAAAAAATTGGGCACAGCGAACCGTTTTGGTCAAGTTTTTACCGATTTCCAAAAAAGTATCCGCGCTCGATGAGGCTTAACTTTTTCGATCACCGAACTTTGTTTTGGTCACCAAATCGTCAATTTTAGTCCGAATTGGCTCATTTTTTGTGGGCATGCTCCACTTGAGCCATAGATTGGGATAAAACAAAAAAATTGGGCACAGCGAACCGTTTTGGTCAAGTTTTTACCGATTTCCAAAAAAGTATCCGCGCTCGATGAGGCTTAACTTTTTCGATCACCGAACTTTGTTTTGGTCACCAAATCGTCAATTTTAGTCCGAATTGGCTCATTTTTTGTGGGCATGCTCCACTTGAGCCATAGATTGGGATAAAACAAAAAAATCTGGCACAGCGAACCATTTTGGACAAGTTTTTACCCATTTCCAAAAAAGTATCCGCGCTCGATGAGGCTTAACTTTTTCGATCACCGAGGCTTTTTGAGGCTCTAAAAAGTGTAAATATCGAATAAAAGTATTCTATGAGGTTTGAATACTCAAAAGAAAAAGCCTACAACACCTGGTGTTCCCAAGCGGTCACCCATCCAAGTACTAACCAGGCCCAATGTTGCTTAACTTCGGTGATCGGACGAGAACCGGTGCATTCAACATGGTATGGTCGTAGGCATTTGCGTGAGCGGGAGCGAATTTATATACAACAGTATTGTATTGTAGTCTTATATTCATATATAGGATTACTTTAACTGGCCGCCTTGCGGTTTGCAAAATAGTCACTTAATACATGCAATTTTAGCCACGGTTGTGTTATAATTTATGCAATTCGTAGCCAAACAGTGTATTATGACAAAAGCGCAAACTTTTTGCTTCCAACCATCCACAATACAGTGGAACGGCAGCAAAACAAAGCACAGATGGATTGGGTACGGGGAACCTGTATAACCGGACATTGAACCGGAAGCATGACTTCAGTGGGTTTAGGCCGGTAATTGGGAAAATCAGTGGCGAATTGCTTTTAGCCTAATTGTTGTGATAAACTTATTAAATAGGTAAGTATCAACTCTATTTGATAAGTTTTATTTGAATGCACTCTGCGTTAGCGGAGTGCAGCCTAAAGAATGGAACTGAGCGATTTGCACTAACTTAAAAGTTAGTTTAATAAAGGGAAAATTTACAATTAGTTTTGATGTTTCCGAGACAGTTCCAAATATCAAATATACAGTATACGCAAGCAGGGGAACTATTAGAATGGCCTTTACAAGTATATGGGGTGTGTTTGGAGCAATGGTTATTGCTGAAATTGTCATTTACAAAAAGTATCCGCGCTCGATGAGGCTTAACTTTTTCGATCACCGAACTTTGTTTTGATCACCAAATCGTCAATTTTAGTCCGAATTGGCTCATTTTTTGTGGGCACGCTCCACTTGAGCCATAATTTGGGATAAAATAAAAAAATTGGGCACAGCGAACCGTTTTGGTCAAGTTTTTACCGATTTCCAAAAAAGTATCCGCGCTCGATGAGGCTTAACTTTTTCGATCACCGAACTTTGTTTTGGTCACCAAATCGTCAATTTTAGTCCGAATTGGCTCATTTTTTGTGGGCATGCTCCACTTGAGCCATAGATTGGGATAAAACAAAAAAATCTGGCACAGCGAACCATTTTGGACAAGTTTTTACCCATTTCCAAAAAAGTATCCGCGCTCGATGAGGCTTAACTTTTTCGATCACCGAGGCTTTTTGAGGCTCTAAAAAGTGTAAATATCGAATAAAAGTATTCTATGAGGTTTGAATACTCAAAAGAAAAAGCCTACAACACCTGGTGTTCCCAAGCGGTCACCCATCCAAGTACTAACCAGGCCCAATGTTGCTTAACTTCGGTGATCGGACGAGAACCGGTGCATTCAACATGGTATGGTCGTAGGCATTTGCGTGAGCGGGAGCGAATTTATATACAACAGTATTGTATTGTAGTCTTATATTCATATATAGGATTACTTTAACTGGCCGCCTTGCGGTTTGCAAAATAGTCACTTAATACATGCAATTTTAGCCACGGTTGTGTTATAATTTATGCAATTCGTAGCCAAACAGTGTATTATGACAAAAGCGCAAACTTTTTGCTTCCAACCATCCACAATACAGTGGAACGGCAGCAAAACAAAGCACAGATGGATTGGGTACGGGGAACCTGTATAACCGGACATTGAACCGGAAGCATGACTTCAGTGGGTTTAGGCCGGTAATTGGGAAAATCAGTGGCGAATTGCTTTTAGCCTAATTGTTGTGATAAACTTATTAAATAGGTAAGTATCAACTCTATTTGATAAGTTTTATTTGAATGCACTCTGCGTTAGCGGAGTGCAGCCTAAAGAATGGAACTGAGCGATTTGCACTAACTTAAAAGTTAGTTTAATAAAGGGAAAATTTACAATTAGTTTTGATGTTTCCGAGACAGTTCCAAATATCAAATATACAGTATACGCAAGCAGGGGAACTATTAGAATGGCCTTTACAAGTATATGGGGTGTGTTTGGAGCAACGGTTATTGCTGAAATTGTCATTTACAAAAAGTATCCGCGCTCGATGAGGCTTAACTTTTTCGATCACCGAACTTTGTTTTGATCACCAAATCGTCAATTTTAGTCCGAATTGGCTCATTTTTTGTGGGCACGCTCCACTTGAGCCATAATTTGGGATAAAATAAAAAAATTGGGCACAGCGAACCGTTTTGGTCAAGTTTTTACCGATTTCCAAAAAAGTATCCGCGCTCGATGAGGCTTAACTTTTTCGATCACCGAACTTTGTTTTGGTCACCAAATCGTCAATTTTAGTCCGAATTGGCTCATTTTTTGTGGGCATGCTCCACTTGAGCCATAGATTGGGATAAAACAAAAAAATTGGGCACAGCGAACCGTTTTGGTCAAGTTTTTACCGATTTCCAAAAAAGTATCCGCGCTCGATGAGGCTTAACTTTTTCGATCACCGAACTTTGTTTTGGTCACCAAATCGTCAATTTTAGTCCGAATTGGCTCATTTTTTGTGGGCATGCTCCACTTGAGCCATAGATTGGGATAAAACAAAAAAATCTGGCACAGCGAACCATTTTGGACAAGTTTTTACCCATTTCCAAAAAAGTATCCGCGCTCGATGAGGCTTAACTTTTTCGATCACCGAGGCTTTTTGAGGCTCTAAAAAGTGTAAATATCGAATAAAAGTATTCTATGAGGTTTGAATACTCAAAAGAAAAAGCCTACAACACCTGGTGTTCCCAAGCGGTCACCCATCCAAGTACTAACCAGGCCCAATGTTGCTTAACTTCGGTGATCGGACGAGAACCGGTGCATTCAACATGGTATGGTCGTAGGCATTTGCGTGAGCGGGAGCGAATTTATATACAACAGTATTGTATTGTAGTCTTATATTCATATATAGGATTACTTTAACTGGCCGCCTTGCGGTTTGCAAAATAGTCACTTAATACATGCAATTTTAGCCACGGTTGTGTTATAATTTATGCAATTCGTAGCCAAACAGTGTATTATGACAAAAGCGCAAACTTTTTGCTTCCAACCATCCACAATACAGTGGAACGGCAGCAAAACAAAGCACAGATGGATTGGGTACGGGGAACCTGTATAACCGGACATTGAACCGGAAGCATGACTTCAGTGGGTTTAGGCCGGTAATTGGGAAAATCAGTGGCGAATTGCTTTTAGCCTAATTGTTGTGATAAACTTATTAAATAGGTAAGTATCAACTCTATTTGATAAGTTTTATTTGAATGCACTCTGCGTTAGCGGAGTGCAGCCTAAAGAATGGAACTGAGCGATTTGCACTAACTTAAAAGTTAGTTTAATAAAGGGAAAATTTACAATTAGTTTTGATGTTTCCGAGACAGTTCCAAATATCAAATATACAGTATACGCAAGCAGGGGAACTATTAGAATGGCCTTTACAAGTATATGGGGTGTGTTTGGAGCAATGGTTATTGCTGAAATTGTCATTTACAAAAAGTATCCGCGCTCGATGAGGCTTAACTTTTTCGATCACCGAACTTTGTTTTGATCACCAAATCGTCAATTTTAGTCCGAATTG
The DNA here is from genome assembly GCF_964194025.1 of Convolutriloba macropyga. Classification (NCBI taxonomy): domain Eukaryota; kingdom Metazoa; phylum Xenacoelomorpha; order Acoela; family Convolutidae; genus Convolutriloba; species Convolutriloba macropyga. Next base: position 41,752 of record NW_027449948.1, read on the forward strand.
GCTCATTTTTTGTGGGCACGCTCCACTTGAGCCATAATTTGGGATAAAATAAAAAAATTGGGCACAGCGAACCGTTTTGGTCAAGTTTTTACCGATTTCCAAAAAAGTATCCGCGCTCGATGAGGCTTAACTTTTTCGATCACCGAACTTTGTTTTGGTCACCAAATCGTCAATTTTAGTCCGAATTGGCTCATTTTTTGTGGGCATGCTCCACTTGAGCCATAGATTGGGATAAAACAAAAAAATCTGGCACAGCGAACCATTTTGGACAAGTTTTTACCCATTTCCAAAAAAGTATCCGCGCTCGATGAGGCTTAACTTTTTCGATCACCGAGGCTTTTTGAGGCTCTAAAAAGTGTAAATATCGAATAAAAGTATTCTATGAGGTTTGAATACTCAAAAGAAAAAGCCTACAACACCTGGTGTTCCCAAGCGGTCACCCATCCAAGTACTAACCAGGCCCAATGTTGCTTAACTTCGGTGATCGGACGAGAACCGGTGCATTCAACATGGTATGGTCGTAGGCATTTGCGTGAGCGGGAGCGAATTTATATACAACAGTATTGTATTGTAGTCTTATATTCATATATAGGATTACTTTAACTGGCCGCCTTGCGGTTTGCAAAATAGTCACTTAATACATGCAATTTTAGCCACGGTTGTGTTATAATTTATGCAATTCGTAGCCAAACAGTGTATTATGACAAAAGCGCAAACTTTTTGCTTCCAACCATCCACAATACAGTGGAACGGCAGCAAAACAAAGCACAGATGGATTGGGTACGGGGAACCTGTATAACCGGACATTGAACCGGAAGCATGACTTCAGTGGGTTTAGGCCGGTAATTGGGAAAATCAGTGGCGAATTGCTTTTAGCCTAATTGTTGTGATAAACTTATTAAATAGGTAAGTATCAACTCTATTTGATAAGTTTTATTTGAATGCACTCTGCGTTAGCGGAGTGCAGCCTAAAGAATGGAACTGAGCGATTTGCACTAACTTAAAAGTTAGTTTAATAAAGGGAAAATTTACAATTAGTTTTGATGTTTCCGAGACAGTTCCAAATATCAAATATACAGTATACGCAAGCAGGGGAACTATTAGAATGGCCTTTACAAGTATATGGGGTGTGTTTGGAGCAACGGTTATTGCTGAAATTGTCATTTACAAAAAGTATCCGCGCTCGATGAGGCTTAACTTTTTCGATCACCGAACTTTGTTTTGATCACCAAATCGTCAATTTTAGTCCGAATTGGCTCATTTTTTGTGGGCACGCTCCACTTGAGCCATAATTTGGGATAAAATAAAAAAATTGGGCACAGCGAACCGTTTTGGTCAAGTTTTTACCGATTTCCAAAAAAGTATCCGCGCTCGATGAGGCTTAACTTTTTCGATCACCGAACTTTGTTTTGGTCACCAAATCGTCAATTTTAGTCCGAATTGGCTCATTTTTTGTGGGCATGCTCCACTTGAGCCATAGATTGGGATAAAACAAAAAAATCTGGCACAGCGAACCATTTTGGACAAGTTTTTACCCATTTCCAAAAAAGTATCCGCGCTCGATGAGGCTTAACTTTTTCGATCACCGAGGCTTTTTGAGGCTCTAAAAAGTGTAAATATCGAATAAAAGTATTCTATGAGGTTTGAATACTCAAAAGAAAAAGCCTACAACACCTGGTGTTCCCAAGCGGTCACCCATCCAAGTACTAACCAGGCCCAATGTTGCTTAACTTCGGTGATCGGACGAGAACCGGTGCATTCAACATGGTATGGTCGTAGGCATTTGCGTGAGCGGGAGCGAATTTATATACAACAGTATTGTATTGTAGTCTTATATTCATATATAGGATTACTTTAACTGGCCGCCTTGCGGTTTGCAAAATAGTCACTTAATACATGCAATTTTAGCCACGGTTGTGTTATAATTTATGCAATTCGTAGCCAAACAGTGTATTATGACAAAAGCGCAAACTTTTTGCTTCCAACCATCCACAATACAGTGGAACGGCAGCAAAACAAAGCACAGATGGATTGGGTACGGGGAACCTGTATAACCGGACATTGAACCGGAAGCATGACTTCAGTGGGTTTAGGCCGGTAATTGGGAAAATCAGTGGCGAATTGCTTTTAGCCTAATTGTTGTGATAAACTTATTAAATAGGTAAGTATCAACTCTATTTGATAAGTTTTATTTGAATGCACTCTGCGTTAGCGGAGTGCAGCCTAAAGAATGGAACTGAGCGATTTGCACTAACTTAAAAGTTAGTTTAATAAAGGGAAAATTTACAATTAGTTTTGATGTTTCCGAGACAGTTCCAAATATCAAATATACAGTATACGCAAGCAGGGGAACTATTAGAATGGCCTTTACAAGTATATGGGGTGTGTTTGGAGCAATGGTTATTGCTGAAATTGTCATTTACAAAAAGTATCCGCGCTCGATGAGGCTTAACTTTTTCGATCACCGAACTTTGTTTTGATCACCAAATCGTCAATTTTAGTCCGAATTGGCTCATTTTTTGTGGGCACGCTCCACTTGAGCCATAATTTGGGATAAAATAAAAAAATTGGGCACAGCGAACCGTTTTGGTCAAGTTTTTACCGATTTCCAAAAAAGTATCCGCGCTCGATGAGGCTTAACTTTTTCGATCACCGAACTTTGTTTTGGTCACCAAATCGTCAATTTTAGTCCGAATTGGCTCATTTTTTGTGGGCATGCTCCACTTGAGCCATAGATTGGGATAAAACAAAAAAATTGGGCACAGCGAACCGTTTTGGTCAAGTTTTTACCGATTTCCAAAAAAGTATCCGCGCTCGATGAGGCTTAACTTTTTCGATCACCGAACTTTGTTTTGGTCACCAAATCGTCAATTTTAGTCCGAATTGGCTCATTTTTTGTGGGCATGCTCCACTTGAGCCATAGATTGGGATAAAACAAAAAAATCTGGCACAGCGAACCATTTTGGACAAGTTTTTACCCATTTCCAAAAAAGTATCCGCGCTCGATGAGGCTTAACTTTTTCGATCACCGAGGCTTTTTGAGGCTCTAAAAAGTGTAAATATCGAATAAAAGTATTCTATGAGGTTTGAATACTCAAAAGAAAAAGCCTACAACACCTGGTGTTCCCAAGCGGTCACCCATCCAAGTACTAACCAGGCCCAATGTTGCTTAACTTCGGTGATCGGACGAGAACCGGTGCATTCAACATGGTATGGTCGTAGGCATTTGCGTGAGCGGGAGCGAATTTATATACAACAGTATTGTATTGTAGTCTTATATTCATATATAGGATTACTTTAACTGGCCGCCTTGCGGTTTGCAAAATAGTCACTTAATACATGCAATTTTAGCCACGGTTGTGTTATAATTTATGCAATTCGTAGCCAAACAGTGTATTATGACAAAAGCGCAAACTTTTTGCTTCCAACCATCCACAATACAGTGGAACGGCAGCAAAACAAAGCACAGATGGATTGGGTACGGGGAACCTGTATAACCGGACATTGAACCGGAAGCATGACTTCAGTGGGTTTAGGCCGGTAATTGGGAAAATCAGTGGCGAATTGCTTTTAGCCTAATTGTTGTGATAAACTTATTAAATAGGTAAGTATCAACTCTATTTGATAAGTTTTATTTGAATGCACTCTGCGTTAGCGGAGTGCAGCCTAAAGAATGGAACTGAGCGATTTGCACTAACTTAAAAGTTAGTTTAATAAAGGGAAAATTTACAATTAGTTTTGATGTTTCCGAGACAGTTCCAAATATCAAATATACAGTATACGCAAGCAGGGGAACTATTAGAATGGCCTTTACAAGTATATGGGGTGTGTTTGGAGCAATGGTTATTGCTGAAATTGTCATTTACAAAAAGTATCCGCGCTCGATGAGGCTTAACTTTTTCGATCACCGAACTTTGTTTTGATCACCAAATCGTCAATTTTAGTCCGAATTGGCTCATTTTTTGTGGGCACGCTCCACTTGAGCCATAATTTGGGATAAAATAAAAAAATTGGGCACAGCGAACCGTTTTGGTCAAGTTTTTACCGATTTCCAAAAAAGTATCCGCGCTCGATGAGGCTTAACTTTTTCGATCACCGAACTTTGTTTTGGTCACCAAATCGTCAATTTTAGTCCGAATTGGCTCATTTTTTGTGGGCATGCTCCACTTGAGCCATAGATTGGGATAAAACAAAAAAATTGGGCACAGCGAACCGTTTTGGTCAAGTTTTTACCGATTTCCAAAAAAGTATCCGCGCTCGATGAGGCTTAACTTTTTCGATCACCGAACTTTGTTTTGGTCACCAAATCGTCAATTTTAGTCCGAATTGGCTCATTTTTTGTGGGCATGCTCCACTTGAGCCATAGATTGGGATAAAACAAAAAAATCTGGCACAGCGAACCATTTTGGACAAGTTTTTACCCATTTCCAAAAAAGTATCCGCGCTCGATGAGGCTTAACTTTTTCGATCACCGAGGCTTTTTGAGGCTCTAAAAAGTGTAAATATCGAATAAAAGTATTCTATGAGGTTTGAATACTCAAAAGAAAAAGCCTACAACACCTGGTGTTCCCAAGCGGTCACCCATCCAAGTACTAACCAGGCCCAATGTTGCTTAACTTCGGTGATCGGACGAGAACCGGTGCATTCAACATGGTATGGTCGTAGGCATTTGCGTGAGCGGGAGCGAATTTATATACAACAGTATTGTATTGTAGTCTTATATTCATATATAGGATTACTTTAACTGGCCGCCTTGCGGTTTGCAAAATAGTCACTTAATACATGCAATTTTAGCCACGGTTGTGTTATAATTTATGCAATTCGTAGCCAAACAGTGTATTATGACAAAAGCGCAAACTTTTTGCTTCCAACCATCCACAATACAGTGGAACGGCAGCAAAACAAAGCACAGATGGATTGGGTACGGGGAACCTGTATAACCGGACATTGAACCGGAAGCATGACTTCAGTGGGTTTAGGCCGGTAATTGGGAAAATCAGTGGCGAATTGCTTTTAGCCTAATTGTTGTGATAAACTTATTAAATAGGTAAGTATCAACTCTATTTGATAAGTTTTATTTGAATGCACTCTGCGTTAGCGGAGTGCAGCCTAAAGAATGGAACTGAGCGATTTGCACTAACTTAAAAGTTAGTTTAATAAAGGGAAAATTTACAATTAGTTTTGATGTTTCCGAGACAGTTCCAAATATCAAATATACAGTATACGCAAGCAGGGGAACTATTAGAATGGCCTTTACAAGTATATGGGGTGTGTTTGGAGCAATGGTTATTGCTGAAATTGTCATTTACAAAAAGTATCCGCGCTCGATGAGGCTTAACTTTTTCGATCACCGAACTTTGTTTTGATCACCAAATCGTCAATTTTAGTCCGAATTGGCTCATTTTTTGTGGGCACGCTCCACTTGAGCCATAATTTGGGATAAAATAAAAAAATTGGGCACAGCGAACCGTTTTGGTCAAGTTTTTACCGATTTCCAAAAAAGTATCCGCGCTCGATGAGGCTTAACTTTTTCGATCACCGAACTTTGTTTTGGTCACCAAATCGTCAATTTTAGTCCGAATTGGCTCATTTTTTGTGGGCATGCTCCACTTGAGCCATAGATTGGGATAAAACAAAAAAATTGGGCACAGCGAACCGTTTTGGTCAAGTTTTTACCGATTTCCAAAAAAGTATCCGCGCTCGATGAGGCTTAACTTTTTCGATCACCGAACTTTGTTTTGGTCACCAAATCGTCAATTTTAGTCCGAATTGGCTCATTTTTTGTGGGCATGCTCCACTTGAGCCATAGATTGGGATAAAACAAAAAAATCTGGCACAGCGAACCATTTTGGACAAGTTTTTACCCATTTCCAAAAAAGTATCCGCGCTCGATGAGGCTTAACTTTTTCGATCACCGAGGCTTTTTGAGGCTCTAAAAAGTGTAAATATCGAATAAAAGTATTCTATGAGGTTTGAATACTCAAAAGAAAAAGCCTACAACACCTGGTGTTCCCAAGCGGTCACCCATCCAAGTACTAACCAGGCCCAATGTTGCTTAACTTCGGTGATCGGACGAGAACCGGTGCATTCAACATGGTATGGTCGTAGGCATTTGCGTGAGCGGGAGCGAATTTATATACAACAGTATTGTATTGTAGTCTTATATTCATATATAGGATTACTTTAACTGGCCGCCTTGCGGTTTGCAAAATAGTCACTTAATACATGCAATTTTAGCCACGGTTGTGTTATAATTTATGCAATTCGTAGCCAAACAGTGTATTATGACAAAAGCGCAAACTTTTTGCTTCCAACCATCCACAATACAGTGGAACGGCAGCAAAACAAAGCACAGATGGATTGGGTACGGGGAACCTGTATAACCGGACATTGAACCGGAAGCATGACTTCAGTGGGTTTAGGCCGGTAATTGGGAAAATCAGTGGCGAATTGCTTTTAGCCTAATTGTTGTGATAAACTTATTAAATAGGTAAGTATCAACTCTATTTGATAAGTTTTATTTGAATGCACTCTGCGTTAGCGGAGTGCAGCCTAAAGAATGGAACTGAGCGATTTGCACTAACTTAAAAGTTAGTTTAATAAAGGGAAAATTTACAATTAGTTTTGATGTTTCCGAGACAGTTCCAAATATCAAATATACAGTATACGCAAGCAGGGGAACTATTAGAATGGCCTTTACAAGTATATGGGGTGTGTTTGGAGCAATGGTTATTGCTGAAATTGTCATTTACAAAAAGTATCCGCGCTCGATGAGGCTTAACTTTTTCGATCACCGAACTTTGTTTTGATCACCAAATCGTCAATTTTAGTCCGAATTGGCTCATTTTTTGTGGGCACGCTCCACTTGAGCCATAATTTGGGATAAAATAAAAAAATTGGGCACAGCGAACCGTTTTGGTCAAGTTTTTACCGATTTCCAAAAAAGTATCCGCGCTCGATGAGGCTTAACTTTTTCGATCACCGAACTTTGTTTTGGTCACCAAATCGTCAATTTTAGTCCGAATTGGCTCATTTTTTGTGGGCATGCTCCACTTGAGCCATAGATTGGGATAAAACAAAAAAATTGGGCACAGCGAACCGTTTTGGTCAAGTTTTTACCGATTTCCAAAAAAGTATCCGCGCTCGATGAGGCTTAACTTTTTCGATCACCGAACTTTGTTTTGGTCACCAAATCGTCAATTTTAGTCCGAATTGGCTCATTTTTTGTGGGCATGCTCCACTTGAGCCATAGATTGGGATAAAACAAAAAAATCTGGCACAGCGAACCATTTTGGACAAGTTTTTACCCATTTCCAAAAAAGTATCCGCGCTCGATGAGGCTTAACTTTTTCGATCACCGAGGCTTTTTGAGGCTCTAAAAAGTGTAAATATCGAATAAAAGTATTCTATGAGGTTTGAATACTCAAAAGAAAAAGCCTACAACACCTGGTGTTCCCAAGCGGTCACCCATCCAAGTACTAACCAGGCCCAATGTTGCTTAACTTCGGTGATCGGACGAGAACCGGTGCATTCAACATGGTATGGTCGTAGGCATTTGCGTGAGCGGGAGCGAATTTATATACAACAGTATTGTATTGTAGTCTTATATTCATATATAGGATTACTTTAACTGGCCGCCTTGCGGTTTGCAAAATAGTCACTTAATACATGCAATTTTAGCCACGGTTGTGTTATAATTTATGCAATTCGTAGCCAAACAGTGTATTATGACAAAAGCGCAAACTTTTTGCTTCCAACCATCCACAATACAGTGGAACGGCAGCAAAACAAAGCACAGATGGATTGGGTACGGGGAACCTGTATAACCGGACATTGAACCGGAAGCATGACTTCAGTGGGTTTAGGCCGGTAATTGGGAAAATCAGTGGCGAATTGCTTTTAGCCTAATTGTTGTGATAAACTTATTAAATAGGTAAGTATCAACTCTATTTGATAAGTTTTATTTGAATGCACTCTGCGTTAGCGGAGTGCAGCCTAAAGAATGGAACTGAGCGATTTGCACTAACTTAAAAGTTAGTTTAATAAAGGGAAAATTTACAATTAGTTTTGATGTTTCCGAGACAGTTCCAAATATCAAATATACAGTATACGCAAGCAGGGGAACTATTAGAATGGCCTTTACAAGTATATGGGGTGTGTTTGGAGCAATGGTTATTGCTGAAATTGTCATTTACAAAAAGTATCCGCGCTCGATGAGGCTTAACTTTTTCGATCACCGAACTTTGTTTTGATCACCAAATCGTCAATTTTAGTCCGAATTGGCTCATTTTTTGTGGGCACGCTCCACTTGAGCCATAATTTGGGATAAAATAAAAAAATTGGGCACAGCGAACCGTTTTGGTCAAGTTTTTACCGATTTCCAAAAAAGTATCCGCGCTCGATGAGGCTTAACTTTTTCGATCACCGAACTTTGTTTTGGTCACCAAATCGTCAATTTTAGTCCGAATTGGCTCATTTTTTGTGGGCATGCTCCACTTGAGCCATAGATTGGGATAAAACAAAAAAATTGGGCACAGCGAACCGTTTTGGTCAAGTTTTTACCGATTTCCAAAAAAGTATCCGCGCTCGATGAGGCTTAACTTTTTCGATCACCGAGGCTTTTTGAGGCTCTAAAAAGTGTAAATATCGAATAAAAGTATTCTATGAGGTTTGAATACTCAAAAGAAAAAGCCTACAACACCTGGTGTTCCCAAGCGGTCACCCATCCAAGTACTAACCAGGCCCAATGTTGCTTAACTTCGGTGATCGGACGAGAACCGGTGCATTCAACATGGTATGGTCGTAGGCATTTGCGTGAGCGGGAGCGAATTTATATACAACAGTATTGTATTGTAGTCTTATATTCATATATAGGATTACTTTAACTGGCCGCCTTGCGGTTTGCAAAATAGTCACTTAATACATGCAATTTTAGCCACGGTTGTGTTATAATTTATGCAATTCGTAGCCAAACAGTGTATTATGACAAAAGCGCAAACTTTTTGCTTCCAACCATCCACAATACAGTGGAACGGCAGCAAAACAAAGCACAGATGGATTGGGTACGGGGAACCTGTATAACCGGACATTGAACCGGAAGCATGACTTCAGTGGGTTTAGGCCGGTAATTGGGAAAATCAGTGGCGAATTGCTTTTAGCCTAATTGTTGTGATAAACTTATTAAATAGGTAAGTATCAACTCTATTTGATAAGTTTTATTTGAATGCACTCTGCGTTAGCGGAGTGCAGCCTAAAGAATGGAACTGAGCGATTTGCACTAACTTAAAAGTTAGTTTAATAAAGGGAAAATTTACAATTAGTTTTGATGTTTCCGAGACAGTTCCAAATATCAAATATACAGTATACGCAAGCAGGGGAACTATTAGAATGGCCTTTACACGTATATGGGGTGTGTTTGGAGCAATGGTTATTGCTGAAATTGTCATTTACAAAAAGTATCCGCGCTCGATGAGGCTTAACTTTTTCGATCACCGAACTTTGTTTTGATCACCAAATCGTCAATTTTAGTCCGAATTGGCTCATTTTTTGTGGGCACGCTCCACTTGAGCCATAATTTGGGATAAAATAAAAAAATTGGGCACAGCGAACCGTTTTGGTCAAGTTTTTACCGATTTCCAAAAAAGTATCCGCGCTCGATGAGGCTTAACTTTTTCGATCACCGAACTTTGTTTTGGTCACCAAATCGTCAATTTTAGTCCGAATTGGCTCATTTTTTGTGGGCATGCTCCACTTGAGCCATAGATTGGGATAAAACAAAAAAATTGGGCACAGCGAACCGTTTTGGTCAAGTTTTTACCGATTTCCAAAAAAGTATCCGCGCTCGATGAGGCTTAACTTTTTCGATCACCGAACTTTGTTTTGGTCACCAAATCGTCAATTTTAGTCCGAATTGGCTCATTTTTTGTGGGCATGCTCCACTTGAGCCATAGATTGGGATAAAACAAAAAAATCTGGCACAGCGAACCATTTTGGACAAGTTTTTACCCATTTCCAAAAAAGTATCCGCGCTCGATGAGGCTTAACTTTTTCGATCACCGAGGCTTTTTGAGGCTCTAAAAAGTGTAAATATCGAATAAAAGTATTCTATGAGGTTTGAATACTCAAAAGAAAAAGCCTACAACACCTGGTGTTCCCAAGCGGTCACCCATCCAAGTACTAACCAGGCCCAATGTTGCTTAACTTCGGTGATCGGACGAGAACCGGTGCATTCAACATGGTATGGTCGTAGGCATTTGCGTGAGCGGGAGCGAATTTATATACAACAGTATTGTATTGTAGTCTTATATTCATATATAGGATTACTTTAACTGGCCGCCTTGCGGTTTGCAAAATAGTCACTTAATACATGCAATTTTAGCCACGGTTGTGTTATAATTTATGCAATTCGTAGCCAAACAGTGTATTATGACAAAAGCGCAAACTTTTTGCTTCCAACCATCCACAATACAGTGGAACGGCAGCAAAACAAAGCACAGATGGATTGGGTACGGGGAACCTGTATAACCGGACATTGAACCGGAAGCATGACTTCAGTGGGTTTAGGCCGGTAATTGGGAAAATCAGTGGCGAATTGCTTTTAGCCTAATTGTTGTGATAAACTTATTAAATAGGTAAGTATCAACTCTATTTGATAAGTTTTATTTGAATGCACTCTGCGTTAGCGGAGTGCAGCCTAAAGAATGGAACTGAGCGATTTGCACTAACTTAAAAGTTAGTTTAATAAAGGGAAAATTTACAATTAGTTTTGATGTTTCCGAGACAGTTCCAAATATCAAATATACAGTATACGCAAGCAGGGGAACTATTAGAATGGCCTTTACAAGTATATGGGGTGTGTTTGGAGCAATGGTTATTGCTGAAATTGTCATTTACAAAAAGTATCCGCGCTCGATGAGGCTTAACTTTTTCGATCACCGAACTTTGTTTTGATCACCAAATCGTCAATTTTAGTCCGAATTGGCTCATTTTTTGTGGGCACGCTCCACTTGAGCCATAATTTGGGATAAAATAAAAAAATTGGGCACAGCGAACCGTTTTGGTCAAGTTTTTACCGATTTCCAAAAAAGTATCCGCGCTCGATGAGGCTTAACTTTTTCGATCACCGAACTTTGTTTTGGTCACCAAATCGTCAATTTTAGTCCGAATTGGCTCATTTTTTGTGGGCATGCTCCACTTGAGCCATAGATTGGGATAAAACAAAAAAATTGGGCACAGCGAACCGTTTTGGTCAAGTTTTTACCGATTTCCAAAAAAGTATCCGCGCTCGATGAGGCTTAACTTTTTCGATCACCGAACTTTGTTTTGGTCACCAAATCGTCAATTTTAGTCCGAATTGGCTCATTTTTTGTGGGCATGCTCCACTTGAGCCATAGATTGGGATAAAACAAAAAAATCTGGCACAGCGAACCATTTTGGACAAGTTTTTACCCATTTCCAAAAAAGTATCCGCGCTCGATGAGGCTTAACTTTTTCGATCACCGAGGCTTTTTGAGGCTCTAAAAAGTGTAAATATCGAATAAAAGTATTCTATGAGGTTTGAATACTCAAAAGAAAAAGCCTACAACACCTGGTGTTCCCAAGCGGTCACCCATCCAAGTACTAACCAGGCCCAATGTTGCTTAACTTCGGTGATCGGACGAGAACCGGTGCATTCAACATGGTATGGTCGTAGGCATTTGCGTGAGCGGGAGCGAATTTATATACAACAGTATTGTATTGTAGTCTTATATTCATATATAGGATTACTTTAACTGGCCGCCTTGCGGTTTGCAAAATAGTCACTTAATACATGCAATTTTAGCCACGGTTGTGTTATAATTTATGCAATTCGTAGCCAAACAGTGTATTATGACAAAAGCGCAAACTTTTTGCTTCCAACCATCCACAATACAGTGGAACGGCAGCAAAACAAAGCACAGATGGATTGGGTACGGGGAACCTGTATAACCGGACATTGAACCGGAAGCATGACTTCAGTGGGTTTAGGCCGGTAATTGGGAAAATCAGTGGCGAATTGCTTTTAGCCTAATTGTTGTGATAAACTTATTAAATAGGTAAGTATCAACTCTATTTGATAAGTTTTATTTGAATGCACTCTGCGTTAGCGGAGTGCAGCCTAAAGAATGGAACTGAGCGATTTGCACTAACTTAAAAGTTAGTTTAATAAAGGGAAAATTTACAATTAGTTTTGATGTTTCCGAGACAGTTCCAAATATCAAATATACAGTATACGCAAGCAGGGGAACTATTAGAATGGCCTTTACAAGTATATGGGGTGTGTTTGGAGCAATGGTTATTGCTGAAATTGTCATTTACAAAAAGTATCCGCGCTCGATGAGGCTTAACTTTTTCGATCACCGAACTTTGTTTTGATCACCAAATCGTCAATTTTAGTCCGAATTGGCTCATTTTTTGTGGGCACGCTCCACTTGAGCCATAATTTGGGATAAAATAAAAAAATTGGGCACAGCGAACCGTTTTGGTCAAGTTTTTACCGATTTCCAAAAAAGTATCCGCGCTCGATGAGGCTTAACTTTTTCGATCACCGAACTTTGTTTTGGTCACCAAATCGTCAATTTTAGTCCGAATTGGCTCATTTTTTGTGGGCATGCTCCACTTGAGCCATAGATTGGGATAAAACAAAAAAATTGGGCACAGCGAACCGTTTTGGTCAAGTTTTTACCGATTTCCAAAAAAGTATCCGCGCTCGATGAGGCTTAACTTTTTCGATCACCGAACTTTGTTTTGGTCACCAAATCGTCAATTTTAGTCCGAATTGGCTCATTTTTTGTGGGCATGCTCCACTTGAGCCATAGATTGGGATAAAACAAAAAAATCTGGCACAGCGAACCATTTTGGACAAGTTTTTACCCATTTCCAAAAAAGTATCCGCGCTCGATGAGGCTTAACTTTTTCGATCACCGAGGCTTTTTGAGGCTCTAAAAAGTGTAAATATCGAATAAAAGTATTCTATGAGGTTTGAATACTCAAAAGAAAAAGCCTACAACACCTGGTGTTCCCAAGCGGTCACCCATCCAAGTACTAACCAGGCCCAATGTTGCTTAACTTCGGTGATCGGACGAGAACCGGTGCATTCAACATGGTATGGTCGTAGGCATTTGCGTGAGCGGGAGCGAATTTATATACAACAGTATTGTATTGTAGTCTTATATTCATATATAGGATTACTTTAACTGGCCGCCTTGCGGTTTGCAAAATAGTCACTTAATACATGCAATTTTAGCCACGGTTGTGTTATAATTTATGCAATTCGTAGCCAAACAGTGTATTATGACAAAAGCGCAAACTTTTTGCTTCCAACCATCCACAATACAGTGGAACGGCAGCAAAACAAAGCACAGATGGATTGGGTACGGGGAACCTGTATAACCGGACATTGAACCGGAAGCATGACTTCAGTGGGTTTAGGCCGGTAATTGGGAAAATCAGTGGCGAATTGCTTTTAGCCTAATTGTTGTGATAAACTTATTAAATAGGTAAGTATCAACTCTATTTGATAAGTTTTATTTGAATGCACTCTGCGTTAGCGGAGTGCAGCCTAAAGAATGGAACTGAGCGATTTGCACTAACTTAAAAGTTAGTTTAATAAAGGGAAAATTTACAATTAGTTTTGATGTTTCCGAGACAGTTCCAAATATCAAATATACAGTATACGCAAGCAGGGGAACTATTAGAATGGCCTTTACAAGTATATGGGGTGTGTTTGGAGCAATGGTTATTGCTGAAATTGTCATTTACAAAAAGTATCCGCGCTCGATGAGGCTTAACTTTTTCGATCACCGAACTTTGTTTTGATCACCAAATCGTCAATTTTAGTCCGAATTGGCTCATTTTTTGTGGGCACGCTCCACTTGAGCCATAATTTGGGATAAAATAAAAAAATTGGGCACAGCGAACCGTTTTGGTCAAGTTTTTACCGATTTCCAAAAAAGTATCCGCGCTCGATGAGGCTTAACTTTTTCGATCACCGAACTTTGTTTTGGTCACCAAATCGTCAATTTTAGTCCGAATTGGCTCATTTTTTGTGGGCATGCTCCACTTGAGCCATAGATTGGGATAAAACAAAAAAATTGGGCACAGCGAACCGTTTTGGTCAAGTTTTTACCGATTTCCAAAAAAGTATCCGCGCTCGATGAGGCTTAACTTTTTCGATCACCGAACTTTGTTTTGGTCACCAAATCGTCAATTTTAGTCCGAATTGGCTCATTTTTTGTGGGCATGCTCCACTTGAGCCATAGATTGGGATAAAACAAAAAAATCTGGCACAGCGAACCATTTTGGACAAGTTTTTACCCATTTCCAAAAAAGTATCCGCGCTCGATGAGGCTTAACTTTTTCGATCACCGAGGCTTTTTGAGGCTCTAAAAAGTGTAAATATCGAATAAAAGTATTCTATGAGGTTTGAATACTCAAAAGAAAAAGCCTACAACACCTGGTGTTCCCAAGCGGTCACCCATCCAAGTACTAACCAGGCCCAATGTTGCTTAACTTCGGTGATCGGACGAGAACCGGTGCATTCAACATGGTATGGTCGTAGGCATTTGCGTGAGCGGGAGCGAATTTATATACAACAGTATTGTATTGTAGTCTTATATTCATATATAGGATTACTTTAACTGGCCGCCTTGCGGTTTGCAAAATAGTCACTTAATACATGCAATTTTAGCCACGGTTGTGTTATAATTTATGCAATTCGTAGCCAAACAGTGTATTATGACAAAAGCGCAAACTTTTTGCTTCCAACCATCCACAATACAGTGGAACGGCAGCAAAACAAAGCACAGATGGATTGGGTACGGGGAACCTGTATAACCGGACATTGAACCGGAAGCATGACTTCAGTGGGTTTAGGCCGGTAATTGGGAAAATCAGTGGCGAATTGCTTTTAGCCTAATTGTTGTGATAAACTTATTAAATAGGTAAGTATCAACTCTATTTGATAAGTTTTATTTGAATGCACTCTGCGTTAGCGGAGTGCAGCCTAAAGAATGGAACTGAGCGATTTGCACTAACTTAAAAGTTAGTTTAATAAAGGGAAAATTTACAATTAGTTTTGATGTTTCCGAGACAGTTCCAAATATCAAATATACAGTATACGCAAGCAGGGGAACTATTAGAATGGCCTTTACAAGTATATGGGGTGTGTTTGGAGCAATGGTTATTGCTGAAATTGTCATTTACAAAAAGTATCCGCGCTCGATGAGGCTTAACTTTTTCGATCACCGAACTTTGTTTTGATCACCAAATCGTCAATTTTAGTCCGAATTGGCTCATTTTTTGTGGGCACGCTCCACTTGAGCCATAATTTGGGATAAAATAAAAAAATTGGGCACAGCGAACCGTTTTGGTCAAGTTTTTACCGATTTCCAAAAAAGTATCCGCGCTCGATGAGGCTTAACTTTTTCGATCACCGAACTTTGTTTTGGTCACCAAATCGTCAATTTTAGTCCGAATTGGCTCATTTTTTGTGGGCATGCTCCACTTGAGCCATAGATTGGGATAAAACAAAAAAATTGGGCACAGCGAACCGTTTTGGTCAAGTTTTTACCGATTTCCAAAAAAGTATCCGCGCTCGATGAGGCTTAACTTTTTCGATCACCGAACTTTGTTTTGGTCACCAAATCGTCAATTTTAGTCCGAATTGGCTCATTTTTTGTGGGCATGCTCCACTTGAGCCATAGATTGGGATAAAACAAAAAAATCTGGCACAGCGAACCATTTTGGACAAGTTTTTACCCATTTCCAAAAAAGTATCCGCGCTCGATGAGGCTTAACTTTTTCGATCACCGAGGCTTTTTGAGGCTCTAAAAAGTGTAAATATCGAATAAAAGTATTCTATGAGGTTTGAATACTCAAAAGAAAAAGCCTACAACACCTGGTGTTCCCAAGCGGTCACCCATCCAAGTACTAACCAGGCCCAATGTTGCTTAACTTCGGTGATCGGACGAGAACCGGTGCATTCAACATGGTATGGTCGTAGGCATTTGCGTGAGCGGGAGCGAATTTATATACAACAGTATTGTATTGTAGTCTTATATTCATATATAGGATTACTTTAACTGGCCGCCTTGCGGTTTGCAAAATAGTCACTTAATACATGCAATTTTAGCCACGGTTGTGTTATAATTTATGCAATTCGTAGCCAAACAGTGTATTATGACAAAAGCGCAAACTTTTTGCTTCCAACCATCCACAATACAGTGGAACGGCAGCAAAACAAAGCACAGATGGATTGGGTACGGGGAACCTGTATAACCGGACATTGAACCGGAAGCATGACTTCAGTGGGTTTAGGCCGGTAATTGGGAAAATCAGTGGCGAATTGCTTTTAGCCTAATTGTTGTGATAAACTTATTAAATAGGTAAGTATCAACTCTATTTGATAAGTTTTATTTGAATGCACTCTGCGTTAGCGGAGTGCAGCCTAAAGAATGGAACTGAGCGATTTGCACTAACTTAAAAGTTAGTTTAATAAAGGGAAAATTTACAATTAGTTTTGATGTTTCCGAGACAGTTCCAAATATCAAATATACAGTATACGCAAGCAGGGGAACTATTAGAATGGCCTTTACAAGTATATGGGGTGTGTTTGGAGCAATGGTTATTGCTGAAATTGTCATTTACAAAAAGTATCCGCGCTCGATGAGGCTTAACTTTTTCGATCACCGAACTTTGTTTTGGTCACCAAATCGTCAATTTTAGTCCGAATTGGCTCATTTTTTGTGGGCATGCTCCACTTGAGCCATAGATTGGGATAAAACAAAAAAATCTGGCACAGCGAACCATTTTGGACAAGTTTTTACCCATTTCCAAAAAAGTATCCGCGCTCGATGAGGCTTAACTTTTTCGATCACCGAGGCTTTTTGAGGCTCTAAAAAGTGTAAATATCGAATAAAAGTATTCTATGAGGTTTGAATACTCAAAAGAAAAAGCCTACAACACCTGGTGTTCCCAAGCGGTCACCCATCCAAGTACTAACCAGGCCCAATGTTGCTTAACTTCGGTGATCGGACGAGAACCGGTGCATTCAACATGGTATGGTCGTAGGCATTTGCGTGAGCGGGAGCGAATTTATATACAACAGTATTGTATTGTAGTCTTATATTCATATATAGGATTACTTTAACTGGCCGCCTTGCGGTTTGCAAAATAGTCACTTAATACATGCAATTTTAGCCACGGTTGTGTTATAATTTATGCAATTCGTAGCCAAACAGTGTATTATGACAAAAGCGCAAACTTTTTGCTTCCAACCATCCACAATACAGTGGAACGGCAGCAAAACAAAGCACAGATGGATTGGGTACGGGGAACCTGTATAACCGGACATTGAACCGGAAGCATGACTTCAGTGGGTTTAGGCCGGTAATTGGGAAAATCAGTGGCGAATTGCTTTTAGCCTAATTGTTGTGATAAACTTATTAAATAGGTAAGTATCAACTCTATTTGATAAGTTTTATTTGAATGCACTCTGCGTTAGCGGAGTGCAGCCTAAAGAATGGAACTGAGCGATTTGCACTAACTTAAAAGTTAGTTTAATAAAGGGAAAATTTACAATTAGTTTTGATGTTTCCGAGACAGTTCCAAATATCAAATATACAGTATACGCAAGCAGGGGAACTATTAAAATGGCCTTTACAAGTATATGGGGTGTGTTTGGAGCAATGGTTATTGCTGAAATTGTCATTTACAAAAAGTATCCGCGCTCGATGAGGCTTAACTTTTTCGATCACCGAACTTTGTTTTGATCACCAAATCGTCAATTTTAGTCCGAATTGGCTCATTTTTTGTGGGCACGCTCCACTTGAGCCATAATTTGGGATAAAATAAAAAAATTGGGCACAGCGAACCGTTTTGGTCAAGTTTTTACCGATTTCCAAAAAAGTATCCGCGCTCGATGAGGCTTAACTTTTTCGATCACCGAACTTTGTTTTGGTCACCAAATCGTCAATTTTAGTCCGAATTGGCTCATTTTTTGTGGGCATGCTCCACTTGAGCCATAGATTGGGATAAAACAAAAAAATTGGGCACAGCGAACCGTTTTGGTCAAGTTTTTACCGATTTCCAAAAAAGTATCCGCGCTCGATGAGGCTTAACTTTTTCGATCACCGAACTTTGTTTTGGTCACCAAATCGTCAATTTTAGTCCGAATTGGCTCATTTTTTGTGGGCATGCTCCACTTGAGCCATAGATTGGGATAAAACAAAAAAATCTGGCACAGCGAACCATTTTGGACAAGTTTTTACCCATTTCCAAAAAAGTATCCGCGCTCGATGAGGCTTAACTTTTTCGATCACCGAGGCTTTTTGAGGCTCTAAAAAGTGTAAATATCGAATAAAAGTATTCTATGAGGTTTGAATACTCAAAAGAAAAAGCCTACAACACCTGGTGTTCCCAAGCGGTCACCCATCCAAGTACTAACCAGGCCCAATGTTGCTTAACTTCGGTGATCGGACGAGAACCGGTGCATTCAACATGGTATGGTCGTAGGCATTTGCGTGAGCGGGAGCGAATTTATATACAACAGTATTGTATTGTAGTCTTATATTCATATATAGGATTACTTTAACTGGCCGCCTTGCGGTTTGCAAAATAGTCACTTAATACATGCAATTTTAGCCACGGTTGTGTTATAATTTATGCAATTCGTAGCCAAACAGTGTATTATGACAAAAGCGCAAACTTTTTGCTTCCAACCATCCACAATACAGTGGAACGGCAGCAAAACAAAGCACAGATGGATTGGGTACGGGGAACCTGTATAACCGGACATTGAACCGGAAGCATGACTTCAGTGGGTTTAGGCCGGTAATTGGGAAAATCAGTGGCGAATTGCTTTTAGCCTAATTGTTGTGATAAACTTATTAAATAGGTAAGTATCAACTCTATTTGATAAGTTTTATTTGAATGCACTCTGCGTTAGCGGAGTGCAGCCTAAAGAATGGAACTGAGCGATTTGCACTAACTTAAAAGTTAGTTTAATAAAGGGAAAATTTACAATTAGTTTTGATGTTTCCGAGACAGTTCCAAATATCAAATATACAGTATACGCAAGCAGGGGAACTATTAAAATGGCCTTTACAAGTATATGGGGTGTGTTTGGAGCAATGGTTATTGCTGAAATTGTCATTTACAAAAAGTATCCGCGCTCGATGAGGCTTAACTTTTTCGATCACCGAACTTTGTTTTGATCACCAAATCGTCAATTTTAGTCCGAATTGGCTCATTTTTTGTGGGCACGCTCCACTTGAGCCATAATTTGGGATAAAATAAAAAAATTGGGCACAGCGAACCGTTTTGGTCAAGTTTTTACCGATTTCCAAAAAAGTATCCGCGCTCGATGAGGCTTAACTTTTTCGATCACCGAACTTTGTTTTGGTCACCAAATCGTCAATTTTAGTCCGAATTGGCTCATTTTTTGTGGGCATGCTCCACTTGAGCCATAGATTGGGATAAAACAAAAAAATTGGGCACAGCGAACCGTTTTGGTCAAGTTTTTACCGATTTCCAAAAAAGTATCCGCGCTCGATGAGGCTTAACTTTTTCGATCACCGAACTTTGTTTTGGTCACCAAATCGTCAATTTTAGTCCGAATTGGCTCATTTTTTGTGGGCATGCTCCACTTGAGCCATAGATTGGGATAAAACAAAAAAATCTGGCACAGCGAACCATTTTGGACAAGTTTTTACCCATTTCCAAAAAAGTATCCGCGCTCGATGAGGCTTAACTTTTTCGATCACCGAGGCTTTTTGAGGCTCTAAAAAGTGTAAATATCGAATAAAAGTATTCTATGAGGTTTGAATACTCAAAAGAAAAAGCCTACAACACCTGGTGTTCCCAAGCGGTCACCCATCCAAGTACTAACCAGGCCCAATGTTGCTTAACTTCGGTGATCGGACGAGAACCGGTGCATTCAACATGGTATGGTCGTAGGCATTTGCGTGAGCGGGAGCGAATTTATATACAACAGTATTGTATTGTAGTCTTATATTCATATATAGGATTACTTTAACTGGCCGCCTTGCGGTTTGCAAAATAGTCACTTAATACATGCAATTTTAGCCATGGTTGTGTTATAATTTATGCAATTCGTAGCCAAACAGTGTATTATGACAAAAGCGCAAACTTTTTGCTTCCAACCATCCACAATACAGTGGAACGGCAGCAAAACAAAGCACAGATGGATTGGGTACGGGGAACCTGTATAACCGGACATTGAACCGGAAGCATGACTTCAGTGGGTTTAGGCCGGTAATTGGGAAAATCAGTGGCGAATTGCTTTTAGCCTAATTGTTGTGATAAACTTATTAAATAGGTAAGTATCAACTCTATTTGATAAGTTTTATTTGAATGCACTCTGCGTTAGCGGAGTGCAGCCTAAAGAATGGAACTGAGCGATTTGCACTAACTTAAAAGTTAGTTTAATAAAGGGAAAATTTACAATTAGTTTTGATGTTTCCGAGACAGTTCCAAATATCAAATATACAGTATACGCAAGCAGGGGAACTATTAGAATGGCCTTTACAAGTATATGGGGTGTGTTTGGAGCAATGGTTATTGCTGAAATTGTCATTTACAAAAAGTATCCGCGCTCGATGAGGCTTAACTTTTTCGATCACCGAACTTTGTTTTGATCACCAAATCGTCAATTTTAGTCCGAATTGGCTCATTTTTTGTGGGCACGCTCCACTTGAGCCATAATTTGGAATAAAATAAAAAAATTGGGCACAGCGAACCGTTTTGGTCAAGTTTTTACCGATTTCCAAAAAAGTATCCGCGCTCGATGAGGCTTAACTTTTTCGATCACCGAACTTTGTTTTGGTCACCAAATCGTCAATTTTAGTCCGAATTGGCTCATTTTTTGTGGGCATGCTCCACTTGAGCCATAGATTGGGATAAAACAAAAAAATTGGGCACAGCGAACCGTTTTGGTCAAGTTTTTTACCGATTTCCAAAAAAGTATCCGCGCTCGATGAGGCTTAACTTTTTCGATCACCGAACTTTGTTTTGGTCACCAAATCGTCAATTTTAGTCCGAATTGGCTCATTTTTTGTGGGCATGCTCCACTTGAGCCATAGATTGGGATAAAACAAAAAAATCTGGCACAGCGAACCATTTTGGACAAGTTTTTACCCATTTCCAAAAAAGTATCCGCGCTCGATGAGGCTTAACTTTTTCGATCACCGAGGCTTTTTGAGGCTCTAAAAAGTGTAAATATCGAATAAAAGTATTCTATGAGGTTTGAATACTCAAAAGAAAAAGCCTACAACACCTGGTGTTCCCAAGCGGTCACCCATCCAAGTACTAACCAGGCCCAATGTTGCTTAACTTCGGTGATCGGACGAGAACCGGTGCATTCAACATGGTATGGTCGTAGGCATTTGCGTGAGCGGGAGCGAATTTATATACAACAGTATTGTATTGTAGTGTTATATTCATATATAGGATTACTTTAACTGGCCGCCTTGCGGTTTGCAAAATAGTCACTTAATACATGCAATTTTAGCCACGGTTGTGTTATAATTTATGCAATTCGTAGCCAAACAGTGTATTATGACAAAAGCGCAAACTTTTTGCTTCCAACCATCCACAATACAGTGGAACGGCAGCAAAACAAAGCACAGATGGATTGGGTACGGGGAACCTGTATAACCGGACATTGAACCGGAAGCATGACTTCAGTGGGTTTAGGCCGGTAATTGGGAAAATCAGTGGCGAATTGCTTTTAGCCTAATTGTTGTGATAAACTTATTAAATAGGTAAGTATCAACTCTATTTGATAAGTTTTATTTGAATGCACTCTGCGTTAGCGGAGTGCAGCCTAAAGAATGGAACTGAGCGATTTGCACTAACTTAAAAGTTAGTTTAATAAAGGGAAAATTTACAATTAGTTTTGATGTTTCCGAGACAGTTCCAAATATCAAATATACAGTATACGCAAGCAGGGGAACTATTAAAATGGCCTTTACAAGTATATGGGGTGTGTTTGGAGCAATGGTTATTGCTGAAATTGTCATTTACAAAAAGTATCCGCGCTCGATGAGGCTTAACTTTTTCGATCACCGAACTTTGTTTTGATCACCAAATCGTCAATTTTAGTCCGAATTGGCTCATTTTTTGTGGGCACGCTCCACTTGAGCCATAATTTGGGATAAAATAAAAAAATTGGGCACAGCGAACCGTTTTGGTCAAGTTTTTACCGATTTCCAAAAAAGTATCCGCGCTCGATGAGGCTTAACTTTTTCGATCACCGAACTTTGTTTTGGTCACCAAATCGTCAATTTTAGTCCGAATTGGCTCATTTTTTGTGGGCATGCTCCACTTGAGCCATAGATTGGGATAAAACAAAAAAATTGGGCACAGCGAACCGTTTTGGTCAAGTTTTTACCGATTTCCAAAAAAGTATCCGCGCTCGATGAGGCTTAACTTTTTCGATCACCGAACTTTGTTTTGGTCACCAAATCGTCAATTTTAGTCCGAATTGGCTCATTTTTTGTGGGCATGCTCCACTTGAGCCATAGATTGGGATAAAACAAAAAAATCTGGCACAGCGAACCATTTTGGACAAGTTTTTACCCATTTCCAAAAAAGTATCCGCGCTCGATGAGGCTTAACTTTTTCGATCACCGAGGCTTTTTGAGGCTCTAAAAAGTGTAAATATCGAATAAAAGTATTCTATGAGGTTTGAATACTCAAAAGAAAAAGCCTACAACACCTGGTGTTCCCAAGCGGTCACCCATCCAAGTACTAACCAGGCCCAATGTTGCTTAACTTCGGTGATCGGACGAGAACCGGTGCATTCAACATGGTATGGTCGTAGGCATTTGCGTGAGCGGGAGCGAATTTATATACAACAGTATTGTATTGTAGTCTTATATTCATATATAGGATTACTTTAACTGGCCGCCTTGCGGTTTGCAAAATAGTCACTTAATACATGCAATTTTAGCCACGGTTGTGTTATAATTTATGCAATTCGTAGCCAAACAGTGTATTATGACAAAAGCGCAAACTTTTTGCTTCCAACCATCCACAATACAGTGGAACGGCAGCAAAACAAAGCACAGATGGATTGGGTACGGGGAACCTGTATAACCGGACATTGAACCGGAAGCATGACTTCAGTGGGTTTAGGCCGGTAATTGGGAAAATCAGTGGCGAATTGCTTTTAGCCTAATTGTTGTGATAAACTTATTAAATAGGTAAGTATCAACTCTATTTGATAAGTTTTATTTGAATGCACTCTGCGTTAGCGGAGTGCAGCCTAAAGAATGGAACTGAGCGATTTGCACTAACTTAAAAGTTAGTTTAATAAAGGGAAAATTTACAATTAGTTTTGATGTTTCCGAGACAGTTCCAAATATCAAATATACAGTATACGCAAGCAGGGGAACTATTAGAATGGCCTTTACAAGTATATGGGGTGTGTTTGGAGCAATGGTTATTGCTGAAATTGTCATTTACAAAAAGTATCCGCGCTCGATGAGGCTTAACTTTTTCGATCACCGAACTTTGTTTTGGTCACCAAATCGTCAATTTTAGTCCGAATTGGCTCATTTTTTGTGGGCATGCTCCACTTGAGCCATAGATTGGGATAAAACAAAAAAATCTGGCACAGCGAACCATTTTGGACAAGTTTTTACCCATTTCCAAAAAAGTATCCGCGCTCGATGAGGCTTAACTTTTTCGATCACCGAGGCTTTTTGAGGCTCTAAAAAGTGTAAATATCGAATAAAAGTATTCTATGAGGTTTGAATACTCAAAAGAAAAAGCCTACAACACCTGGTGTTCCCAAGCGGTCACCCATCCAAGTACTAACCAGGCCCAATGTTGCTTAACTTCGGTGATCGGACGAGAACCGGTGCATTCAACATGGTATGGTCGTAGGCATTTGCGTGAGCGGGAGCGAATTTATATACAACAGTATTGTATTGTAGTCTTATATTCATATATAGGATTACTTTAACTGGCCGCCTTGCGGTTTGCAAAATAGTCACTTAATACATGCAATTTTAGCCACGGTTGTGTTATAATTTATGCAATTCGTAGCCAAACAGTGTATTATGACAAAAGCGCAAACTTTTTGCTTCCAACCATCCACAATACAGTGGAACGGCAGCAAAACAAAGCACAGATGGATTGGGTACGGGGAACCTGTATAACCGGACATTGAACCGGAAGCATGACTTCAGTGGGTTTAGGCCGGTAATTGGGAAAATCAGTGGCGAATTGCTTTTAGCCTAATTGTTGTGATAAACTTATTAAATAGGTAAGTATCAACTCTATTTGATAAGTTTTATTTGAATGCACTCTGCGTTAGCGGAGTGCAGCCTAAAGAATGGAACTGAGCGATTTGCACTAACTTAAAAGTTAGTTTAATAAAGGGAAAATTTACAATTAGTTTTGATGTTTCCGAGACAGTTCCAAATATCAAATATACAGTATACGCAAGCAGGGGAACTATTAGAATGGCCTTTACAAGTATATGGGGTGTGTTTGGAGCAATGGTTATTGCTGAAATTGTCATTTACAAAAAGTATCCGCGCTCGATGAGGCTTAACTTTTTCGATCACCGAACTTTGTTTTGATCACCAAATCGTCAATTTTAGTCCGAATTGGCTCATTTTTTGTGGGCACGCTCCACTTGAGCCATAATTTGGAATAAAATAAAAAAATTGGGCACAGCGAACCGTTTTGGTCAAGTTTTTACCGATTTCCAAAAAAGTATCCGCGCTCGATGAGGCTTAACTTTTTCGATCACCGAACTTTGTTTTGGTCACCAAATCGTCAATTTTAGTCCGAATTGGCTCATTTTTTGTGGGCATGCTCCACTTGAGCCATAGATTGGGATAAAACAAAAAAATTGGGCACAGCGAACCGTTTTGGTCAAGTTTTTTACCGATTTCCAAAAAAGTATCCGCGCTCGATGAGGCTTAACTTTTTCGATCACCGAACTTTGTTTTGGTCACCAAATCGTCAATTTTAGTCCGAATTGGCTCATTTTTTGTGGGCATGCTCCACTTGAGCCATAGATTGGGATAAAACAAAAAAATCTGGCACAGCGAACCATTTTGGACAAGTTTTTACCCATTTCCAAAAAAGTATCCGCGCTCGATGAGGCTTAACTTTTTCGATCACCGAGGCTTTTTGAGGCTCTAAAAAGTGTAAATATCGAATAAAAG
>NW_027449949.1:0-27848 GCF_964194025.1 Convolutriloba macropyga
CGTTTCGTGTTTTAAGCATTGTTAAGTGACTCTGCAGAAGTCACTTCGAAATTCTGACTTAAAATCTCGAACAGCTACGCGGTTCTCGATAAACGCCAGAAGTTCTCAGTGACTTCAAGCAGAGTCACTTAACAATTAATTCGAAAATGAACATAAACAACCGAGAAACTTAGTTCCCTGATACAAAGTCGCTTGTACGTTACAAGTCTTGGAAAGTGCTAAAAATTTTGGTCCAATTTATGTATAAAACCAAAGATTAAAATACATCCATTTGTATCCCAGTGTTTTGAAATTGGAAGAAATTTTGAAACCCATTAATGATGTGTTCCTCTGGCGCTATGCAAATGGTGTATTTTAAATTCACATTGCAGTTACCTCATTGCTGTTGTCACTATACCTAATTAAAGATTGGTAATCTATATGACGACTTTGGAGGCGTACTTCCATATTTTGATCGATTTTCCCTTCAAAAACAAAAAAGCAAATCTAATTAGGCCCACAAAATAGCACAGTTGACAATCATTTAACAGAAAGTATAAAAACTTAGCATAGGAGCAGTAACAAAGCCGAAGAAACAATAAATTGGTAGGTTAGCAGATATAACAAGTGCTGCTTCTAACTTCAGAGATAATCAGTTTTTTTTTCTGTTACTTCTCAATCCAAACTGTTCTTCTATACAACAATTTTACTCTTTACCAAGCCACATTCAAGTGCTCACAACACAGAATGTACATTCAAAAACTTTTTATCTGTAGAGAAGTTCTGAGGAGTAAGTAACTTGCAATCATGTAAAGATAAAGCAAAAAGATGTCAATTTTTCATATGTAGAAATTTCTAATATCATTTTTTACCATAACGTAAGAATACAAAACTGTAGACCTAACTGCGCAGACATAACTGCGCAGATCATTATCACTGTAGTCCCCCTCCCCACTAAGTGGCCAGATAACGTATGATCCCACCCAATAATCGTAAATACAACATAATGTGGGTTTCATTTTTGGTTGGGTTAAAAAATAGATTTTTACAGTACTTGATTTAATTTACAATACTTAGATGTTTATATTTAAACGATACTTGACAAATTTAAAACAGAGTTGATCTATTATATGAACTTATCCTCCGTCAGACTCAGAATTCGATTTCTTATATTGTTTCGTTCTACGTCGGGACTTAAAAGAATAAATTGATAATTTGTGAATTTCAATTCTACCAAGCAGTTTAGAACAAAGCCACGGTTTCATTTGATTTCTTTTTTAATTTCAAAATTAAATTTGAAAATCTATCAACATGCAAATATATTTTGCAATTTTAGCATATTATGAAGGAAAAGTTTAGTCGTCACCGAATTGTACAAATCTATTCCTCAATTGATTTTGTTGGAGAATAAAACCCACTAAAACAATTAAGCAGCGCGTGTCAGTTATATAATTCATCAACCTAACGTAATTTATATACCCAAAAAAGTACATTAAAGTTAATTTAAAAAATTAAACTACGTCATATACGCCAAAAAATACTTTAACTTTACTTTTAACATTAAACTACGATATATGACTGACCACTGGACAAGAAGGTGGGCTAGAATGGGGAAGGATCCAAAATTACTGTCAATTTTTTGTTCTTCTTAGATTACTCCTATAAGATGACGACAGAATCAATACATTACTGGTAAATTGTAGTTCACATGAGTTTCCTTGTAAAAGTACAAAAATCTTTGGGGGCATGTTATATTTTTTCCTTGCAATTTTACATAAGATACATGAGAATAACATTTCATGATATTTTAGTTTTAAAGAACATCATTTTTTGAGTGAAGACACGTTTTTTTAAAAATTTCGCATGAGTGTTTCGATACAGAACCCATTATATTTCATGTGAATATGCATGGCAAAACCTATGAAACCTCATTTAATCATTTGAAAATTCTGAACGATCGTCCCGAAAATTCATGTAAATTTACATCACAAATCACGCAATCTGCTAATCATTCCTGTGTCATTTTTTCCCCGAAAAATAGTTTTTTCAACAGAAAAAAATATAAAGTCATCTCACGTGAGGTAATTGTATAGTGTGAAGATCCTCATTTACAGTTCTGCAAACTTAACATGCCAGTTTTCACTTCCATTTTGCAAATTCATGTTGTTTAAATAGCTGAATAATAGAACAACTTTGTTGTCAACCCTTAAAATTTAAACACAACTGATACGTTAGTCTGTAACCTAATTATATAATGCTGCAGAACTCAGGGCTTGATAATTTTTTGTGCTCGCAGCTTTTCGTTTCCAGTTCAATATATAGACCTCCGTCCTCATCTTGCTCTTTTTTTCTCTCTCCTCTCTCTCTCTCTCTCTCTCTCTCTCTTTCTCTCTCTCTCTCTCTCTCTCTCTCTCTCTCTCGCTCGCTCTCTCTCTCTCTCTCCTCTCTCTCTCTCTCTCTCTCTCTCTCGCTCTATTTCTCGCTCTCTCTCTCTCTCTATCTCTCTCTCTCTCTCTCTCTCTCTCTCTCTCTCTCTCTCTCTTTCAATCTTTCTATCTGTGTTTCCCTCTCTCTCTCTCCTCGTCTTCCCCCTTCGATCTCTTCCGCCTTCGATCTCTAATTCCCAAATTTTATATCCATATTTTTTTATCCTTATTCTTCGGACCTTTAAATTGAACAACAGGCACTGTTTTGGATTTAATACATAACTCCACTGAGTTTATCGAGTAAGAAATTTTGAAATTATTACCTTAGTTAGCGGAATAATTTTGCTGAAATGCTTACCTATTGTTATTTCGTCACAATAAAGATTACTCTAAAGTAACTTCCATCGCTTACATAGGTTATTTAAATCACCAATGAACCACATTTTATGCTTCTTTGATTATTTTTGGGTCTCGGTTACTCTAATAAAAAAAACAGTTCCAAAGGGTCTCTAATGACTTTTCCATCACCTAAATGTGTGTTAAAACACTCACGTGCGCACTTTAAAACGCCGAAAGTCTGCAGTGCCAGAAGTCAAAATGCCAGAAGTTGCTACCTAGCCAGAAGTTGAATTTCGTTGACTTTCGTCATTTTAAAACGTGCGCGTTTCGTGTTTAAGCATGGTTAAGTGCTCTGCAGAAGTCACTTCGAAATTCTGACTTAAAATCTCGAACAGTTACGCGGTTCTCGATAAACGCCAGAAGTTCTCAGTGACTTCAAGCAGAGTCACTTAACAATTAATTCGAAAATGAACATAAACAACCGAGAAACTTAGTTCCCTGATACAAAGTCGCTTGTACGTTACAAGTCTTGGAAAGTGCTAAAAATTTTTGTCCAATTTATGTATAAAACCAAAGATTAAAATACATCAATTTGTATCCCAGTGTTTTGAAATTGGAAGAAATTTTGAAACCCATTAATGATATGGTCTTCTGGCGCTATGCAAATTGTGTTTTTTAATTTCACATTGCAGATACAAAAATCTTTGGGGGCATGTATCTTTTTCTTGCAAATTTTACATAAGATACATGAGAATAACATTTCATGATATTTTAGTTTTAAAGAACATCATTTTTTGAGTGAAGACACGTTTTTTTAAAAATTTCGCATGAGTGTTTCGATACAGAGCCCATTATATTTCATGTGAATATGCATGGCAAAACCTATGAAGACTCATTTAATCATTTGAAAATTCTGAACGATCGTCCCGAAAATTCATGTAAATTTACATCACAAATCACGCAATCTGCTAATCATTCCTGTGTCATTTTTCCCCGAAAAATAGTTTTTCAACAAAAAAAATATAAAGTCATCTCACGTGAGGTAATTGTATAGAGTGAAGATCCTCATTTACAGTTCTGCAAACTTAACATGCCAGTTTTCACTTCCATTTTGCAAATTCATGGTGTTTAAATAGCTGAATAATAGAACAGCTTTGTTGTCAACCCTTAAAATTTATTAATACAACTGATACGTTAGTCTGTAACCTAATTATATAATGCTGCAGAACTCAGGGCTTGATAATTTTTTGTGCTCGCAGCTTTTCATTTCCAGTTCAATATATATACCTCCATCCTCATCTTCTCTTTTTTTCTCTCTCTCTCTCTCTCTCTCTCTCTCTCTCCTCTCTCTCTCTCCCTCTCTCTCTCTCTCTCTCTCTTTCTCTCTCTCTCTCTCTCTCTCTCTCTCTCTCTCTCTCTCTCTCTCTCTCTCTCTCTCTTCTCTCTCTTCTCTCTCTCTCTCTCTCTCTCTCTCTCGCTCTCTCTCTCTCTCTCTCTCTCTCTCTCTCTCTCTCTTTCTCTCTCTCTTTCAATCTTTCTATCTGTGTTTCCCTCTCTCTCTCCTCGTCTTCCCCCTTCGATCTCTTCCGCTCTTTTTCACTATTCTGTCATTTGGCAATCGGAAGTAAGACGGCAGGATAAACTCTGCTACTGCTTTGCATTAGCATACGGGCGAAAAACTTTTTTGAGATAGGAGAACGCGCACAAAAACTTATAATTGTGGGTGTCAGATTTTCGAATTTTGTTGTCGGCAGTAAAGCATATACAGAAAAGAATGAACATGATGCAATTAGTCAAACGAATCCTTTTTTGAATAGGACAATATACCCAACGGGACCTGATCTCTTGGACTCACCTGAATTCTCTTCGTATCGCTAGGCTAAAGAACAAATTTCAAGGGACGGCTGAGAACTCATACAAAAGGTTGATTGAAATTAATTTTATAATTTTGGTTGCTTGTTTGATCTTTTAATGAAAATACATTTGGTGATTCAAGATTCGCTGTTCTCGTCGACTTAGCAATCTGGAATAAGTAACTATCAGCTCGTCATCATTTAGCAAAATTTCAAGCTTCATTTTGGTTTTAGCTTTGTTCTCAAACTAGAAAAAATTCATCAAATTTCTCTGTCATACTCCCGTTTGAATCGTTTTAATGTTCGAATTAACCACAGCAACCAGTAACAACGATTTGGACATAATTTATTTGTAGGAGATAAAAATTTGGCACAGTAATTTGCACAAAATGTCCGAGGAAAACTTTTTGGATGATTTTCCGTACTTCCTGGTAAAATAATTCAATCGTTTTTTTCCCTAAAAAAACTGTTTTTTCTTGACAGAGTCTCAAACTGAGGCAATGTTTTTTGAAATTGAACTTTATTGTTTTGTTTGTGGTCATTTTTGGGTAATTATTTAAAATATAACTTAGCATTGGTGACGGCTTACATTTGCTTTGGGTTTTTTTAGGCATCAAACAGGGAAATGATGACATGAAATTTTGAGAATTTTTAAGAAACATTCTTTGACTAAAACCGGAAAAAACGATGTACATCTACAATTTTCAAAATTGTTCAGTTCCTTTCAAGAAGTTTTGCCTAAAATTATCTATGTTCAAAACGAAAACTTCCTGCTTGACAGGCAAAGCAAGTTCACAGACAAAATTTTGAAGAAAAAACGTTTAGAAGAAAGCATTTTATGGTCAGTGGAAACTGAAGCTCATTCTCAAATGTATAATCATACAACTCACACATATTTAAGGCAATCAAAACTCTTCAAAACTTCTAAAGAAAAATGCTTTAAAAAGCTTTACTATTATTCTGTAGTTGAAGTTATAATTAATAAACCATTCACTATCTAGCGTGAAAACAAGTCAGCGAAAATAGAGCGTGCGTTTTTTAGTCGCACCTGTAGTTTGTTAATGTTTACAAATGGTGAGAACTGTTCATGTAGTTATGAATTGTAGTAGCATACATTATAACTAGTTGGTTATAAGTATCCGGGATGTTACCAATGCGACGGAGTCAAGTCCAGCCGCAGAACCCAGTCCCGGTCAACGAACCTCCTCCGCCTGCGGTAGGTTCACCTCAGAATCAAAATTTCTTAGTTTTTTTTTCTAAAAGGAATTGCCCTGGAACGCACAAAACTACTCTATTAAAACCGAAAAGTTACCGCTCACCAAAAAACGTCAGTTATTAAAAGTTTTTGAAAACCTCTAGTAATTTTATGAAAATGTTTAAGAAATGCGATAGATTTTCAAGTTTTCGGTGTCGTTTAAGCTAATTTTATTGGAAGTTCTTTACAAGAGCAAACGAGTTTTTTCGTCAGCTCAATTCGGCATAATTAAAAATTCGTTTAGAACGCAGAAATCATTCTAGTCCTGTTAGTTTTTTTTTCCCGATCACAATAATATAAATTAATTTCTTGGTTTTCCGCTTTGTAAATTTTGCGAAAGCTCGAGCCCTACCAACTTACCCTCATTGATACAATAAATTACCCTACATTGTATAATATTTTCAGCCGTTTGATTAGATAATTGAGGCAGAATATCAAACCTATACTGCCGAGTTTAACATTTTTTGCGTTCGATTTCCGAACATAATGAATTTGCCTTACGTCGAATACTTAAAAAATGACGAAACCGAAAATTCGAAAGCTTTTTCATTTTTGAGACCGAACAGACCAAATGTTTATTACATTAAAAAAACTTTTATCTAATTTTCTCTTGTTTTTTTTTGGTTTTATCTAATAGGGATTGTAAACTGAAGATCAATATGCCCGTTTTGATTTATGAGGTACACAATTTTTCAGCCGTTTGAATGGATCAGACAAAATATCAAATTCAGTGTCTGTATCTGCTACAAAGAGATCCCATCTCTCAGACCTGCCATCAAGTCGGGATCAAACCGATTACCAAGGTAAAGCATTTTTGTAACTCTTTATAAAGAAAGACTAAATTGGCCAAGTAAAAATTACATGGCTGTGCTGAGACTTCAGGCGTTTAATTATGGCGAGTGACTTCTGCGTAAAAGATCGCAACCTTGCTTAAAAGACTCACATGCACAATTTATAATGCCGAAAATCTGCAGTGCCGAAAGATAAAATGGCAGAAGTTCTTATAGACTTTTAATCAGAAGTTGACTTCCATGAACTCTCGGCATCTTAAAACTATAAAGTTGCGTGTTTTAAGCACGTTTGTGCATGCGACTGTTCAAAGTCACTTAAAAAATCTGGCATAGCACATCGATGAGCGCCGGAAGGTCTCAGTGACGTCATGCAGAGTGAGTCACGTGATCTATCCTTGCAAAACGCAATTTTCAAGCTTGAAGAAGACGAAAGTTTATAATAGATGCGAACTTCTGCCTACGTGAACAGGAATTTTTGGCACTTTATTTTCTGAGAGTGCAGATTTTCGATATTAAAATTTTGCAAAATTGCACTTGAGGGGTTTCAATTATTGAAATACAAATTTGATAAATTTTTGGAGCGGGATTTGGTTAGCAGTTTAATTTTGATTTTGACTTCGATTTGTGAACATCTTTAATAGAATTGAGTAAGTTCAGATACCAAAATGTAAACTGTCTCAAGATAAAATCTAAGTTGTTTGATTTTGAATTCAATACTTTTTGCAGAACTTGTAAAATGTTTATGGAAAGTTGAAATGAAGTTGAGGTACTCGTCGAGGTGACGATGATTTAACTCATGTACATAAAAAATTGAATTAAAAAACACCCTAAAGTAAATCGATGTCGTTTTAAGAGTGTGCGCGAGTGAGTATATGCGTCTGCATTTGTGTTGTATTTGTAATCTTGTGGTGGGTTCTTTTTCTTGTTTAATCTTAGGTTTAAATGAGTTTCCAATTACTCGATTAAAACAGTTTCATTGAATAAAAAAGTTATTTCTAAATCTATATAAACATAAAATAAAGCCATTGTGCTCCATCTAAAGTAATGTCTATTTGTGGAAAGCCGGTTTTCGGCAATTTGTGTTTGTTTTTTTAATGGACAGGGCGGCTCGTTAATGTGCGTTCGCACATGATGCTCCGGCCCGAGCTCAACTACATTTTTGTCTTAATTGTCAACCAAACGAAGATATAACAAAAATAGATGTTTGCGTTTAAAACAATCGTTACACAACCTATCTACTAATTGAATTATACAATGCCATGCTTCATTAAAGGGCCAAAGAAATTTGACCTTAAAGAGACCACGAGAAAAAAAAAACAAAGAAAATAGCAAAAACGAAAACTTCACGGCAAAAACTGATTATCTAAATTTGAAAGCAACATAGTAACAACGTCAAAATGCAGTCAGATAGAACCTTAATTACACAAATTTACTTTGTCCTAACTATACAGCAGATGAAAAGTTTTCTTAATGAGACTAGGTATTAAGTCTCATTAAGGAAAATTTCAAAAATGAGGCAAATGAGGCAATGAGTCAATGACGCAAATTTCAAAAATTAGTAAACATTTTTAAACAAAGAAATTTCAAAAATCTTAAAAATCATTAGCTGTTAATTAAATGATCCTTGACAAATTACTAAAAGGTCAATACAAAACCAAAACGATCTGTCTTTGCATAGGCTAACCCATAGAAACGAACTAAAGAAAAACTCAAAAAATTATAAAAGATTTGCAAAAACGAACTATTGCTACCATTAAAATCTGTAGCTATTTTTTGAATATTATGTACTTTTATTTCAATTGTTATTTCCATTATTTCAGCTGAAAAATTTGTATTGAGAGATTGAATAAGTTTTCTTGGGCAACATTTGAAAACCATTGGGATCTGTTATTAAGCGATTGTGTTGAAAGAAGAGAAGAAGACACACAAAAACTGACAACTCAAAAAACGTTTATAAAAACGCGTATTGTCCAAAAAACAAAATGTCCGTGACAAATAATTTTAGTAGATACGTTATTTTTTGAATGGCAGGAAACTAAATGAACTGCATGAAACTAACTCATTGATGAAAATAAGTTACAATTTGACGAAAAGAATAACAAAAACTGAAAAGTTTGAAAAACATCAGAAAATGTATATTATAAAATTAAAGACTATTTACCATAAACTGACTGCTTCGGGTAACACCACTCAATTAATCCTTATTTATAAGCTCATGAGACCTTGCTCATGAGCAATTAACTGCTATCTAAAGAAAACAAACAAAAAAAACAGCAAATTCAAGAAAAAAAATGAGAAAAGTTTTGAATGTATTAAAAAATAAACTTTTCAATGAATGCTTTTCTGTTATCAATTATTTTTTAACAGCAGTGGGATTGCTCTTGTTTATCAATATACTTTCAAAAAATCAACAAACAGGAACAAATAAATTAGAACCACGCAGTTTTGAGATAACTCGTAGTATCAAAGCCACTAAGTTCAATAGCTTTCAATGGGAGCCAGTAAATACGCTAAATTAAGCCTCAAAAAAAAATTTCGAACAATTTTTTTAAAGTCTTAACAGCGATTAAACCCGAAAGCATTAATCGCTGTCTACCACGGAGGTTCAAGACTACGTCCATATATTACCCTTTGCGAGGAAAAAGATGTTTGACATTTTTTGATATTCAATATGACATCATCATAAGTCTTATGACTACGAAAACAACAACAAAAACAGGCAAAAACCAAATTTCAAAAGAAAAGTGCGAGAAGAAAGTGTCGAAGCCAATTAAACCATAAGCTTTTCTCGGAAACCTTTATCTGTGATCCACTGCATCTCTTCTCTAAGCCAATGGGATCTATCAATATTTGGATAATTTGATACGAGTTCAAAAATAAGCAAAATTACGAAAATTTCCAAAATTTTTGAAATATTTTTGAAATCTTGTGTCATTGAAGCCATATAACCAATAGTTAGAAGACAAAACGAATAGCCAGAATCAATTTGGTCTCAGTAGGAAGGATGAGACGGCTGTTATCACTGAGACTGACTTACAGTTCACGATAAAAAGTTTAAGATTGATTAATGTTCAAAAAAACTTTTTGAATAATTATTTCTAAAGTCTTAGCAGCCGTTAAAATCAATAGCCTTCAATGGAAATCAATAAAAACGCTCAAATATGCCCCAATGGGAGTACAGGGATGTTTGTCAAGCATATGTAATCAGTAAGACATCACAATAATTCCTATGACTATGAAAACAACAACAAAATCAGACAAAAACCAAAATTCAGAAGAAAAATGAGAGAAGAAAGTTTCAAAGCCATTTGAACCAGAAGCGTTTCTCTGAAAAAGTTATCCATGGTCCACTGCATCTCTTCTCTGAGCCAATGGGAGCTATCAATTTTTGGATAATGTTATAAGAGTTCAAAAATAACCAATATTACGAAAATTTCCAAAAATTTTCGAAATATTTTTTTAATCTTGTGTCATTGAAGCCATATAATCAATAGTTAGAAGATAAAATCACTAGTCAGAATCAATTTGGTTGCAATAAGAGGGATGAGATTGCTGTCATCACTGTGATTGACTTACAGTTCTTGATAGTACGTTTAAGATTGGTTAATGTTCAAAAATATTTTCGAAAAATTAGTTTTAAAGTCTTAACAGCCTCTAGCTGTCCTCTCACAGCACTAGATATGTTCAGTTAAAGTTCATTGCGGATTATATTGCACTGTTTGATAATGAGTATGCGCTGTAGGACTCCAAAAATTAAGTGAAACCTCAAAAACAAACTCAAAATTTCGTTTAAAAATAAGAAACCTCAAATCGAAGCTAAAAAAACATGAGCATTTCCTCGAAAACGAGTTTTCTTGTTCATTGGTCTTCTTTTTTACTGTAAAGGAGGTTTGTTATTAACGGAACTTCGATATGAAAAGTGAATAGTCTCTAGGTGACTTAAAAAAGCAAAAAAAATGTAGCAAAATTTTATAAAAATGGGCTCTCAAATAGAATTCGAGTTTTTTTGATAGAGAACTTCCCTATGAGACAAGAAATAGTCTTTTTTATCGCCTTTAGTCTATTAAGAACACAAAATTGGTTCAATTTTGCGTCAAATTTATTTTTCAAATGATCTTTTTATAGAAAGTATCTTAATTTGAAGAAAAATTACACTAAAAGTTAACAAATATCCAGTGTGCACACAAAACTTCAATCCTCGATAACTCCTCGAAAAAACCAAAAATCAAAAAAATTTTTTATTTTGAATTTTACGCTGGACCAGCTTTTTAATGATACCGCTCATATTTCTCTACGATAAATATATCGATCGGCCAAAATTGACTGAACAAAAAAAACCCCATTTGAGTATATAGTTCCTCCCCACACAAGTGGGGTCGGAACAAAAAACAATACTGAACTGAGGGGTCTCTACAAAATCTTCAAAAGAATAAGCCTAGTCGAAGTTTGTTTTCAAGAGGCTTTGTTGTTTGTTTTGCTGTTTAGTTGACCTATGTTGTATCTCTTTAAGTGACAAAAACAATTCATTACTTTAAACAGCAAAAAGTTGAATTAAATTAGGCTTTTTCAGCAATTAACAGAGGGTAAAAAAACGGTGAAAAATTTATCTCATACGCTTTATACAAAATATACTAACACAAAGCAAAATGTTCTCTACACTAGTATACCAGTCACATCAAACAAAAATTTATCTCAGGAGCAAAACTTCATCAATTTCTTTAAGGTTAAAAAGGATGCAAAATCAAATTTTTTAATTTTAGAATTAAAACTGACTAGAATATAAGATATTTTTCGATTGGAAACATCTCGCCTGGCGCCTGGTCTTGGCTTACTAAATCTAATAAAGTCCAGATATGACTCTTTTAGAATGCCCTAATTTATGGGAATTTGAAAACAAATGTTATATTTATTACTAGATTTTGGCACGGTTGCTGGCGCTTCCTTTGAACAACAATTCAATTAGACAAAGTTCAATAGAAACCCTTTTGATAAACAATTGCATACAAGATGCTTCAATTTCTATTTTCATCAGAAAGTAAATATGCAAACTAGCTTCTGTCTGTTAAGACAGCACTTAGGAAATTCTGAATTCTGAATTGTTTCTGAAGCTTCTTATAAAAAATTCAGGAAATGAATTACAGGCTAGGCGATGCTTATGTCGATGTTGTCTCAAAAACCTCAAAAATAATTTTTTGAAAAGTAATAATCGAATTTAACGCCCTTTAAAACGTCTTGTTTGTAAGATCTAGTTATATGTTGTTGGGTTATGGGTTTTCGCCAGCGTTATAAAAAGAGTTTTTAACTAAGTAGAAAAATTGATTTCTCAAAATGAGAGAATAACAAGAATTATACCTTACAGTAGAATATACAGATTTACAAGAGAGATCTGATTATTAGTTCTTGATGGTGATTTGATTTCGGGGATGAAAAACGCTCAAAAATCAGCTGTATATATACCCATTATCAGTGCGAGAAAGTCAAGATACAAAACTAATCTTAGCACCATGATTTACAGTGGTGGTCGAAAAGGTAACCCAATATGGTTTGCTTGCGCAAATTTCCCAGAAATCAGTCGCAGGGTGTACCATAGATGGTATGCAATTACACTTTTTAATGAATTCGTTCACATTTCCGGTGGTATCATAATCATTCAATACTTGCTGGGAAAATTTTACTTCGAATAATCTCACTCTAATATTAGTTATCTAGATTCACCAATTTGAACCGAATATTGATTCTAAGCACCATTTCTTGACTATTCATTTATATAATTTCTCTGATCAAAATCAATTTGCTTTTGTCTTTCTAATCTGCTAAGTTAAACTTTCTTTCTAATTTTCACTAAGTTTAAGACTATAGTTTGATCGATATTCTAACATCCCACTCAGACTTGAGCTGATTGCGTAGAGTCTGTTTCCATCAAAACAGTTCTGAATGTTTCCACCTTCGATACGTATAAGAATTTCTTAAAGATGTCGGATGCCATTTTGTCAGTAGGAACGTAATGAATTGAAACAGTCGCACCTTCCGTCTTGTCCCGATTGAAGTGAAATTCTGTCTCAATGTGTTTTCTCCTCTTGTGCATGACTGAGTTTTGGCACAATTTAATACAACTCTGGTTGTCCTCTCCAATTGCAACTGAAATGTTTTTTTTGGATGCCGCAATTCCCCAGATATTGTTTCAGATATAATGCTTCTTAAACTGCTGCTGCCATGCCCTGATATTTTGCTTCTGATGAAGAAAGAGCAACTGTGGCCTTGTTCTTGACACCCCAATTGAGTACTGCGCCACGTCCGTTGAGCTTGAAGTGGTAGCTCGTCGATGATTTTCTGTTGTTCACGTCACCAGACCAGTTTGCATCACTTTCCCCCACTTAATCATAACTAACTTCTTTTGTGTAAATAATTTTTAATTATTTTGAACCTTGAAGATATCGCAAAAGACTTTTTCCGCACATCCAGTGTTGTTTGGTAGCCGCTTTCATGTGTGTGGACAGAATTTTGACTGTGAACATGATATCTGGCCTCTTCTGTTTGGCCAGATACAGAAGTGATCCAAACAAACTTCTGTAGATCCTCCGGACCACTTCTTCCTTCTTCGTCTCCGTTGTGTGGTGTCTGAAGTTTCAAATTCAAATCAACTGGAGTTCTTGAGGGTTTGCATTGATGCATTTGGAACCGCTATTTCGCGTTCTTGGTCGACTCTGACTTTGCCCTCTTTTTGTCCGCTTCTTAGACCCAGACACCTTGTAATCTCTCTCTGTCTTCCATGTGAAATGTTGCTTCGAGTGCCTTTTTGACATCGGAGATCACTGTCATGCTTCTTGATGCCAATATGATAAAGTCAACCCAGAACAAGATGAAGGTGTGACACTCTGTTGCTGCTCTCTCAAACAAGCAATGGTCATTCCCGCTTCTGGTGAACCCCTGTCTCAGTAGGAAGTTTGCCAGTTCCTTATACTAGTTGTTGGCGGCCTGTTTTAAACCATAAATTGATTTATTCAGTCGACATACTAACTTCTCCCCATCTGATCCTTGTTTCACAAAGTCCTGTGGCTGTTCCAGATACACTTCTTCCTCTATTGGTGAGTGCAGGAAAGTCCTCTTGACATCAAACTGGTGCATCACATGACCCTGCTTCGCTGATAGTTGAAGTAGAACCCTGAAAGTCTCTGGCTTAAAGGTAGGCAAAAATGTGTCAAAGTAGTCCAGTCCTTCCACCTGTTTGAAGCCTTTTGTAACATAGCGTGCTTTAATTTTCGCCACTTGACCACTGGGTCCTAATTTCATTTTGTAGGCCCATTTGCCCGTTATGACGTCCCTGTCTGTGGGTGGTCGCACTAGGTTCCAAGTCTCGTTTTCTAGGAGTGCCCTAACCTCGTCCTTCGTTGCCCGGTGCCACTGGTC
The DNA here is from genome assembly GCF_964194025.1 of Convolutriloba macropyga. Classification (NCBI taxonomy): domain Eukaryota; kingdom Metazoa; phylum Xenacoelomorpha; order Acoela; family Convolutidae; genus Convolutriloba; species Convolutriloba macropyga. The sequence goes on from NW_027449949.1 coordinate 14,051, forward strand.
CCAATCGTTGCCTTGCTTGGCTCCGTAGATTGTTTTGGGTTCCACATAGTCACCCTCAGTCACAGCAAGATGCGTCCTGACTTCTCCAAAACACTGCGGAACATTCCTTGCTCGTGTTCTTTGTCTGGGCTCTGCCCTGTCCGCTTGCTCCAGTGTTTCTTCAAAGAAACCAACTGTCTCTGACTGTCAGAAGTCATCCGTTTCACTGTCTTCTAGTGACTCCGAGTCTCTGAGACTCTCTCTTGCTGCAGTAGATTCTTCGTCCAGTGCTGCTTCCTCAACATCTGAGGCATCACGTCTCAGTGTCGTTTCTTGAGTGTTCACGCTCTCTGCGTCATGCCACTCCTCCTTTATTGCAGTAGATGTGCCTGTACGTCTTTGTTGCCATCGTCTTGATGACCATCATCTAGGTGCCAGATTCCCAGTTGCTGTGAACCCTCATCTAGTAGGTCGGGCGCCTCTGTGTTGTCAGGGATAGATTCCACTTCGGATTCTTTGATGATCACATCTCGAACTGCCGCAACCTTGCGTGTGTTGGGTACGTACACGCGGTATCCGTTGTCTACTTCGGTGTAACCCTTACATTTTCCTTCCAGTGGCCTGGGTTCAAGTTTGCTGACATCTCGGTCCCGCTTCCTCATGAAGACTGCGCAACTAAAAATAGATAATATACTAATTGATAGCTTAGATTTTATACTTCGCATCAGCTCTGCTGGTCATTTTCCTTCTCCTCGTCTCACAACCAAATTCCTGATCTTTGTTGCGTGGAGAATTGCTGCTCCCAACATCATCTTGGGAAGACCCGAGGCAATGAGCAAGCATATTGCCATCTCCAGCAGTGTCCTGTTGCACCTCTCAGCTAACCCATTCTGTTGTGGCGTCTCTGGTATGGTCTTCTCCCGTAGAATGCATGCATCTAAACAGTACTTCCTTAACTGCTCTGGGAGAAACTCCTTCGCATTGTCTTGTCTCAGCTTCTTGGGCTTCCCCACACTGAGAACAATTTTCTTCAGGCTGGACATTGCTTCACCCTCTGCCTTAAGCAAGTCCACAAACACAAACTTCGTGTACTGGTCTGCAAACACAATGCAAAACTGGAACCCTGATAGTGACTCTACTCTGAAAGGTCCCATCACGTCTGTGAACATCCTCTCCATCTTCTCTTCTGCTTGGGTCTCTGCCACTCTTGGTACTGGCGTCGATGTGATCTTGGCCAATGCGCACACTTTGCATACATCATCGAGTTCCCCCACATTCTCTAGTGCATTCCTGACCACACATGTTTGATTCAAATGACCCAATCGTTTGCGCCACTTCCTTGCATTGTCAAGTTTCACGCTGTCGGAACTGATCTTGATTTCTGGAACGCTGCAGGGTAAGTAAAACAAATTATTTTCCTGTTTTAGTTTTACCCGAGTTCCCCTCTGGAGTTTTGTAGTTTCGTGCAGCTATTTCCTTTCTTAAAAGTGAAGCTATGTCCCAACTCCGTGCATCTTGAGACTGACAAGACGTTTGAAGAATAGTCCGGCACACACCAAAATTTTTTGAGTACGCATTGGAATTCCCCTTTGTTTCAGGGTATGCTGATCCTCACACAGCCTCTGCCCACCACTCTGGAAGCCTCTCTGTTGGGATTTCTGACCACTGATTGAACGGGCATAAAGTCCAGGGACGCATCGATGTTCGTCACTATGTGATCTGTACAACCACTGTACCTTAGAATGCTTGCTGTCTTCCACTGGGTAATAGCTGCCCAGCATTCCTCGTCTGGTGAAGCCAATGTTAGACCCATTGCCACTGACTCATGTTTGCCTCCACCTCTTTGTCTCTTGCACGCCTGGTCTAGGTGACCTTTCTTACCACTCTTGCTGCATTGTGTCGTCTCCTTCCTACTGCAGTCCTTGGCAAAGTGTCCAGGGATCTCACTCACAAATCAGTTTCTTTCTTGCATCCCTTCTTGAAGTCGCGCTTCACTGCCACTTAACCACTTTGTCCCTTATGCCTCTGTGCTGTGCTCTCATGGAGGTTCTGCAGCCTTTTTCTTAACTATGTGAAGTTCGTTGCCGGGTTAAAGCTTTCCTGTGTAACAAAACCTTCATACGCCAATGGCAGACCATTGAAAACCAAGGCGTTGAAGTGGGTTTCTGAGACTGCTTCCCCTGCTACTTTTTCTGAGCAACTCCTGACCTCTGATGTAGAAACTATTCAAATTCCCAGCGTCCTCGAGCTGCAGTCGAGCAAGCTGTGCCATCAAATGCACCACTGTTCGCGTCTCCAGACTCTCTTGCGAAATCTTCCAAGCCTTTGCTCCATCTCCGATCCCATACAGTCATGTCTCATCACCATAAGAGTTGTGGAATCATCATAGGAGTCAGTGCCAGATTTTACCACACATTGTTCCGTTTCTCCTTGATGTCTGCAACGTCCTTCTCATATGCATCCTTCAGCAGCTCGTGGTTCTTCTTTTCATCATTGATCGCACTATCGGCTAGTGGTGATGGCTGATTGCGTCGCTCCTCTGTCCCAAGAAATGATTTGTATAGTCCTTTCGTCTGCATCATTGCCACAAATCTTGTGCCACAGATTAGAAAGTCCTGTGCCTTTCCTGTGTAGGTCAGCAGCTTCACTCTCTGTTGATTCATCGTAGTTTGAGACGGGAAAACAGTTGTGAAAAGAAAAGGTACTGAGCAGAAAAAGATTATGACCGTCAACAACAAATTAGTTTCGCTTTAGAAATCAGTTTTATGACTTAGAAAATTTCTGGAACCATAACCTGTTGGGTTAAGGGTTTGCGCAAGCGGAATAAAAAGTTTTTTTTAACTATGTAGAAAAAATGATTTCTCAAAATGAGAGAATTACAAGAATAGTGTTTTACAGTAGAATTAAGAGATCTGCAGGAGAGATCTGATTATTAGATCAAGATAGTGATTTGATTTCGGGGATGAAAAAACGCTCAAAAATCAGCTGTATATATACCAATTATCAGTGCGTGCAAGAAAGTCAATATACAAAACTAATCTTAGCACCATGATTTACAGTGGTGGTCGAAAAGGTAACCCAATATGGTTTGCTTGCGCAAATTTCCCAGAAATCAGTCGCAGGGTGTACCATAGATGGTATGCAATTACACTTTTTAATGAATTCGTTCACATTTCCGGTGGTATCATAATCATTCAATACTTGCTGGGAAAATTTTACTTCGAATAATCTCACTCTAATATTAGTTATCTAGATTCACCAATTTGAACCGAATATTGATTCTAAGCACCATTTCTTGACGATTCATTTATATAACTTCTCTGATCAAAATCAATTTGCATTTCTCTTTCTAATCTGCTAAGTTAAACTTTCTTTCGAATTCGCAGAATTCGAAAGAAAGTTTCGAGTTTAAGACTATAGTTTGATCGATATTCTAACATATTTCGCCGTATGAAAAATCTCCGTACAAAAAAATATATTTTCAAATCAAATTTGACGAAAAATCTTGAATTTTTTAATTACAGAGCAAAGTTTAATAAAATAATAAAACAGATTTTTTAACGACTGACAAGAAGGATTTTCTCTCTACGATTTGATAAGATTGTGCTTATCCGGTGAGTGAAACCTTAGTTTGAAAATTCCTTATTTTTTCAACGAATAACTCAAAATTTTTACCGCGATGAACGCAATAGCGATTAAAAAAACGCTTAGAAAAATTTCAGGAAAACTTCAGATACCTTTATAGAGAATTTTTTAGTTCTTGAAGTTCAGCATTTCTTAAGAAAAAATGCAGTTCACTTTGAATTTCAGAGCTGAGTTAGAAACTGAAAAGCGATGTCAATGTGGGTATTTGAAAGAGGAACACGACCCGCAGGCGCTCAACAGACGACACAGGGACTCGAGATCGACTCTGCCTTGGAACTTTTATGACGACACGGAGAAACGACCCACCGACGCCTATGGTGTGGCCGTGTTTCCGCCCGGGATGAACGAAATGAACAGAAATGGACCGGTCAGTTTATACATGGAGGTTTTGAACAAAATTTCACCATAGAAAGTAAACATAATGAGGAAACACAACGTAAATTGTTACAAATTTCTTCCAAATCGAACACTTCTTAGTTCAATTTCGGCAGCAATTTAAAAGATAAAAACGCATGCCTTGACTATTTTGATGTAATGCTGCCACTGACCAGACTCATTTCAGATATTTGTCCAGATTTTCGTGCGTTCAGAACGAGATCTAGAACCTGTAATTATGAACGGCTCTTCCCCACCCCCCCCCCCCCCCTGTACGCGCTTGAAGATGATCTGACCAGAGGTCTCCATATTCTGGAACCTCAACCTGGAGTATAAGGACCTGAAAAAATGTCTTTTTTCAGTATGTTCGTATAACCCCTGACACCTCCTACAAAGACATAGTGACTCTGTTCAAAGAAGTGTGGAGGGCCAACTACCCCCAGATGGTGTTGTCTGTGTGGGGAACGGACACTGCAGATGGCATCACTCTTCCTGAGAGATCTTTTCAAACTCTAAGACAGGCTATTATGAGAATAGCTGCACAAAGTGGTTCGTAATTCTTTGCAATTATAAAGCTCTAAAAATGTTGCAAGCTTGATTTTTTCTCCACAAAAATGAGTCAAGAGTGTTAGATCACATTTGGAACTTTTCAAACCAAACACATTTATCAAATTTAATTGAATTATTTAACCCATAGAACATTAACACAACGAGGCAAAAGTTCCGATCTTACTATGTGGACAATCAGCGTTAATTTTAATTTCTGACTCAACAAAAATCTAACAAGACTTTTAAAACTTTTCATTCTTCCATGATGCTCAAAATTAGGACAAGGGTTATGTTATGCGTGAGTCTAGGAAATAAACCCCAACGGTGAAAAACATGCATAATTATAGATATGAAATAAACCCCCTCGGAAATTAGCCCCCATTATAAATTTGCATTTTGGTCATGATAATTTTTCGAATGTGGTAGTTTCGCATCAAGTCCCACGGACCCGGGTCGAAAAAAAAAATGTAAGATAAGCGGTCAAAAGTTGATTTTTTCACCGCAAAAATTGTACATAAATTTGCGGCGAAATGTGGTGAAAGCGGTAAAATTTAGGTAAGTTCACCGCCTACTATAGTGGTGAAGTCACATAAATTCAACGCTTAAAAAGTTTCAAAAAGATTTATGATTATGCGTGGATAAATTTTCCGTGCGTCTTTTAATAAATGTGTCTTAACTTCGTTGAAAAAATGACAATTCGAAGCGTTTTCTAAGCGGTGAGTTTATGTACTTTCACCAGTAAGTTAGGCGGTGAATTTGTGTAATTTCACCGCATTCACTGCTGTTCCCACACAATTTTAACATTTTTTTCTAAACGGTGAATTTATGTAAGTTGGCCACTAAGTTAAGCGGTGAATTTATGTAATTTCTTTGCATTCACCGTTTATCTTACAGAATTTGGACAATTTTTTCAAAGCGGTCAACTTATGTAATTTCACTGCTACCAGGCGATAAAGGTTTTTTCACCGCATTCACAGCTCTTTTTGTAATTTCACCGCATTCACCGCTTATCTTAAAAACTTTCCGCATTCATCGCTTATCTTACATATTTTTGCGTTGAATGGCGGTGACAACTCGACTCGGAGACCGCTAAGGCATGAATAGGCGCGCTGAACGCGCAGCTCGTGAAAAGTCAAGTGGGTGTTTGTTTCTGTGGGGGTTTAATTTCTATTCAAAATTAATTGGGATTTTTTCATGGGTTTTTTTCCTGAACCGGTTATGCGTGAGTACGAGTGACGGAATTCTTGTTTTTTGTCACTGCTGTCCTATTTTGGACACCACTGACGTAATGAGAAAACTTGCAAAAATCTAGTGTCCACCAAACCACCCAAAAAATCTCCTGAAATGGAAATGAAACTCTTCGTAAATTGCAACGTACTGATTCAAAATATTAAAAAATTTTAATGAATACTTTTGAGAAAGCAGATTTGTGTACTGAGCATTTACGTCTTATATTTACGAGTAAACGTAACGGAGCCTAATTTATATGTTACGCTACGATTATAGGGCACCCTCCTAATAGTCTCAGTAAGTTTTCAAAGGCTTGTTTAAGGTGGGTATCATGGGTTACGAAAATAGCATTCGGGGAATTGGTTACCACAGTAGGCCTGAATTCGTTTCATTCTTTTCAAGCTTGAAATTTTTCCTTTGGCTTTTCAGTTCTTTTTGTCCTCACTTACGTCTGCGCCCAAATTAGCGTTCATTTGGTACTTTTCAGATGGAAACGGTTTCTATTAAGAAGCAAAGAGACTCGGTAATGTGCGTTTGCTCAGTTCCGACCCCCACTCATGTACATTTTTCCCTTGATTGTCTACAAAATGATAAAGATTTAAAAAAATAGATCGTTCAAAAAACTACTAAATAAAAAAAACAATCTGCCTTAGAGAGCCGATGAGACCTGTCAATAAAATGAATACCAGAAAAGACACGTTAAAATCAAATAAATACAAACATTAATTACGACAAAAACTTGTTGTCCATTTTTTAAAAAACCACTGAAAACCAAATCTAATTGGTATCAGATAAGACTATACAAAAGGTGATTAACCTGCACTTAATTAGAAAAAAAAACAGACTTTTTCCACAATGCGACTTGGTAAAAGTCGACAAAAACGAGCAAAAGTACAAAGCTTAATATAACTTTGCTTTTTCGTAAAGAAGAGATGTCAAGCTGACTACAAAAAGGATGGACCAACTGAAGTCATTGAGAGATTCTTTTATTCGCCCATAGAGAGTGAGTGAGACCTTTCGTTGTCCAGGGTAGCTCATACGACAAAAAATGAAAAACAAAAACAGGCAAAACGAAAAAATCAAAATTTGCACAAAAACAGTGTCCCAGCTAACCAACTATTCAGCTGTTCACTAAGGACGATAAAACTTCCTGATTACGTTTTTTCTAATAGCCAGCGAATTGCCCGTTATTTTGATGCACATTTTACGAAAACTCGTCGTTACAAAAACTAAAGCAGTTTTAGAAAAACAAAACCGTTATCAGGAGCAAAAATTAATTCAATAGAAAAGGGATTGATTGTTTTTAATAGAGATACTAATATACAGATTAACACAAACAATAATGACTAAGCTCACAATTCCGTTGGATTTTTTAAAAATTAAAGATTTTCAAAATTCAATGCCAAAATCTACTTTCGACTAGAAGAGTAGGCCATTTTGTGCAGCTTCTTCAAGACTGATTGCGCTTGCTATTAGTGAGACTAATTTATAAGACTATGAAATGAAATTAAATACAAGCAGAACAGCAGAAGCAGAACCAGAAAAAAATCAGTCAATTTACGTAACAACAGTTTTCAAGCCATTAGTTTATCAAATATTAACCGCGGGAAAATTAAATCTAAATTCTCGTCTCCTTTGAACAACACAGGTTTTTTGTTAGAGGAATTTCTGGAAATGACAACAAGAAGACGCACAAAAATTGAAAAGTATCTAAACAAAAATCTGAAACAAATTGTTTAATCCCAAAAGACATCAGTCAAAATGTTTGACCAACAGATATAATTTTGTTTCGTTCAACAGAAAAGTTATCAAGATCTCTCACTATTGACACAAAATTATTAAAATGATACAAAATTGTCAAAAACAAAAAAGGAAAAAAATTAGAACAAAAAGTGATAAGATGAAGAAACATTTACTTTTTTGAAAGAAATTAATTTGTAAGTAAAAATAACCATTAGCTATCTACTGATATCAGTTTTTAATATAACTTTTATCAATAATTGTCCATTGAGAAACTTTTTTACCCAATATTTGCAAACGACAACAAAAATTACATCAAATGAATAGAAAAGTTGAAAAAAAAACAATACCAAGAGTAACACAATACAAACAATAACAATACAAAACTTTGCAAGAAAATGGTGTTGCAGCCCCTAAAACCATAAGCTAGGAAAACAATAAAAAGTATTAATTACAAAAATTGAAACGCTTTTCTCGGTTAGATGGTTCAGTATTTTGACAAAAACAAAAAACAGCTAAAATTGGCAATTATGAACAAAAGTCACAAATTTTTGTATGAACACTCGTAATATCAAAACCAAGCAGCAATTCTTTCTAAGGATATCTGCCACAAGATTATTTTGTATCATATATGAAATAATTTTGACTTGTATTTACTCAGAGTGAGCTAAAGGTTTACATAATTAAGATAAAAAATTAGACAAATTGAAAAATCTCAGAAATCTTTTAAAATTAAATATATTCAATATCATAAGAGATGTTAGATAGCAACCAAATGCATTGTACGAATTAGTAATTAGACTGCAAACATAATAAAAATTGAAGGCGAAACTCAAAATTTCAGTTAAATTTTTACTAAAACTCTTCTCCAAAGCCAAGAAAACAAAAACCTACAAATATGGGCGAAGATGAAAAGTCACTAATATTTTGTAACAGTAAGTTGTACCAAAAACAAAAACCTTTGATTAGTAGAAATATGTAGTCAGGCTGCAAAGGCAAACAGAATAACAATTGAAGGCAAAACTAGAATTCAGTTAAAGTTCACTAAAACTCATATCCAAAGTCATAAAAACAATTAGGTTCTCTGAAATCGAGTTATATTTACCTTTGGTCCCATTATACGGAAAATGGAGCTGTCATTAATGGAGCCTTTAACTAAAAATGTTGTCAGTAATCATCATTAAAAAAATAAATGCAAAATACTTTTGAAAAAAAAACATTACCAAAAAAAATTATAGGATTTCTTTGTGTAAGAATCGATGATGATATCAAACCTATCCTTATTTTGATGCAAGTCCCACAAATCCCCCAAGCGTTTCAAATGTTTGCGATTTTGACCAGTTTTGTTATGTGAAATAATCCAAAAATGATGTTTTGTTTAATCAGTTAAATTTGCAAAAACAAACGGCAAAGTTTCAATTCCAGAAGACTTTTATAGGGCACCAGCTTTCAACTAGCTCTCTCTTGAAGCTTTCGGAGATTGTTTCGGCGGTTTTTAGACCTCCAATTTTGGCATACTTGGCATACAAACAAGGTGGACCAAAAATCATCTTTTGTTCAATTTTTTGATGAAAAATGTCTGACTTTTGAAAACGTTACTAAAATTTTTAGCCAAAAAAGTCTCTAATCAAACATTTCAGCAACGCTCTTATATCTCTAACGTTAACAATGAAACTCTACCATTATAAATTTTAGCTTATTTTAAAGTAGATTAACAAAATTGAGCCAAGTTTTAGCAAAAAATAGGAAAATTTTTTTAATTTCATATTCGCGCATTTACGTACGCGCATTTAATTTATACCACTCACAAATCTCTACGATGAATATATCGATCGGCGAAAATTTGACTGAACAAAAAAACCCATTTGAGTATATAGTTCCTCCCTCCCCACTAGGGTAGGGTTCGGATCAATATAAGAGGCGGTTCTAACTATTACAATAAACTGTCACAATTTGCAGTTCGTAAATGAAGATTGTAAACAGTGTTCATCTACCTTTAGAAAGGTAACTATTCCTAATTCAATTTCAGGCTCGTGGGTTGTGACGAAAGGACTGAGCACAGGTGTTAGTCAGGTGATTGGACAGGGTTTTGCAGAGTACTACTCGGACGGAAGGGCTTCTCTAGACGCAGGGGACCCTATCTCATCTGGGGGGAGTATGTTCCCCCTAATTGGGGTCTGTACCTATGGAATGCTGGCTAACATGAGCGAGTTGGAACAGGCTTGCGATGTGAGTGTATAATCTAGAAGAGTCTATGAGTCCTCATAATCATGTCCGTAATCGAGGTGTCCGCCGTTTAAAATTAGTGAAATTAATGGAAATATAGTGGAAAAGAAGCTTTGTTTTTACTCCACTATAGCACTCAACTTTTAAATTTCACCTCACTTTGTCGGAAACGAACCGCAATCGGTAAGAATTGTCAATTTTCTTATCTGTTTTAGACACAAAGCTGTTTTCAACCCGGGATCATAAAATTTAAGAATTAATATTTCCGTAAATGTACCCCACCTGTCAATTTTGGAAGCTCTAGTTTGGGAAAGACCGAGAGCTTTTTTCAACCCGGGATCATACAACTTTAGAGATTGATAGATATTTCATCTGAACAGAATGACCTTGAATAGAAAAATTTTGTCTCATAAAAAGGAAGCCATTAGAACAGAAAATGGAATATAATCAATAAGTTATAAGATACGAGCTGAAACATTCGGAAAACATCCTGGCGTTGACTATTCCTCTTTTTGCCCTAAACTCCAAATCATTGCATCAAAACAGCTCTTTATTCCATTTTTTCCTTGATTTTGTAGGAAAACCGACCCGCTCGACTTAACCCGATGCAAGCAAACCCAGATGCTGAAGCCACAGATGGAAGTCAGGATCTGGATCCGAACCATAGGTTCTTTTTGCTTGTTGACAATGGAACTTTCAGGAAGCCAGACCAGGACACTGAACTCAGACTGAAGTTGATGGACGCCATCTCAAAGTATTCTCCGTCGAGAGATGAAGGTTCGGTTTCACAATTTGAGTTTTTCAAAACCATGAAATCTTATAATGCTACCGGTCATCACTTATGTTAGTCTGGTAACAGGTAGTATCAAGATTTTCAAGGTCAATTTTGCAGAGTTTAGTATGAGTCACTGATCGATTTGGATTTAAAACCTGATCATTTTATTACAGCTTATATTTTTTTCCAAGTTTTGTCACAAACCAAATTTTGATAATTTAAAATAAAGTTTCATGATTTTTGTAACGATGAGCATTCAAGGTATTTTCGGCCAGTTTGGATATGCGAAAAGGAAACATTGAAGTTTATTTAATATTGACGTACTTTTCCGGTATAAATTACATTTGATTCACATTAACGATGCAAGTTATGCTATGTGAAAACTTACCAAATAGGATTTCAAGTGTTTCTTTTTTCTTTCACCGTAACTAACGAGTTGATTACAATTTTAATTTAACATTTAAATCTTCACTATCATTTCAGATTTCAATCTTCGTCTTGGTGGTAGTACACTTATATCCTATATTTAGATGTTTGTTTTCATCAACGATTGAGTTGCCAACGACCGTTTTCCATCATAACAAAAGAATCCGCTTGATTTCAGTACACAAAATATATGAGATCAAAATTTTTTCCAACAAGGTTTCAATAACTTAAAAAAGCATACCGAACTATATTTCTTGGAGAATAAGACAGCTGACTTTATTTATCTGTCGACAAACAGGAGGCTTAGTTCTTTTGGTCTCTGGTGGTCAATAAAGTCAAATTTTTCAAATCAGGTCAAGCAAACAAAATATTTTTCAGATACCTAAGTCTAAGGGGCGCATATCGCTCATGTCCTGGTTCAATACAAGCTAGTACAGCCCTCCCTTCCAGTACCAAACTAAAAGTACGAATGAGTACTTAGCACGTCAAAATGCAATTTCTCATCAGAACTGATTCCTGCAAATGATTCATGTCATTTTTTAACTTGCTAGAAGTAAATTTATACTGATTTTACAATTTTCATCCTTGTGTCAATTCTGTTTGTTTATTTTCTTTTCCAGACTGGGGCTAATTATGATTTTTTTTTTACTAAAAAAAGATCCCGAATAAACAAAATAATTGTTTTTATAAGTGTTTAAATAATTATAACACACTAAAACAAACGGAGGGCAACATTGGCTCACGTACTAATGAATTGGAATAACTTGTCAATTTTTTCTGATTCCTGACCTAATTGTTGCTGATTTTGGGTTCCGTTAGTGTTCTGATCCAAACGTGGTCTATTGGGACTTGATGTCAAATTATAGGGCCTCGGGCAAGCAATTTCACCCGCACGAAATTCTCCCTTTTATTAATTGTTTCATGGTTAAACAGTATCGACAATTGTTTCATCTGAAATTTCGCTGATTTTGGAAATTTTCAGTGTGTATTTCGGCTGTAAACTGCTGGAAATGGCTGGAAACTTGCTGAAAACGCAATAACTTGATTGCCTCTGAAACCTGGGGTGCTAGTTGGTCGACGCTAAGACAGACCGGGAAAGCGGTTAAAAACTAATCCAGAAATTGTTGCACGTCACAAAATTTTTTGAAAATTAAAACTTTTACTCGAAATTTTCGAAAACTAGCATTGACAGATTTTAGAATGACTATCATTTATACGTGCCCAGTACATAATCGCATTTGGAGTTCGGTACGGGTTACAATTCGCCCAAATGTGCCTGCAAGGTTCAAGAAACAATTTAGTTTCACCCACAAAGTTTTGTTTTTGGAATCACATCAGTCAAAAAATTGTAATTCGTTGAAAGTGAGGCCTGCACGCTCCCACAAAAAGGACAATATCAAAACTTTGACATAGAACGTCCAAAACTCCAATTTGCTAGGAACCAAAGGGTCATCACATTGCTGAAAATTGGTGCTTCACTTACACCGAAAGGCAATTATAAATCAAACAGAATGCAATTGAGGAAATTTTTGCATTTGTACCCCAAAAGCACTATTTTTCGACTATTTTTTGACTCCAACCGATCCTTTAGGACCCCTTAAATTAAGAAAATCTAATTCTAAGAAATGTGCATTTCTTCTTCTCTTTAGATGTTATGATATTTTCCAACCGAGTTAATAATATTGAGCCAAATGGCCAATTTTTATGTGTCTCATGTAGAATCATCTGTTTCAAGTGCCTTTCAGAAACTTTCTGCTTCATTGATCCAATTTAAAAAATCTAGGTTGCTTGCCTATGGGCCTCACTTGAACAACGCTGTCATTTATGCATGCAGAGTCCACATTGAATTTCACATTCATTTCAAAATTGAAACGAAAAGTTGCACCACAATCTTGTTGCAACACAAGTAAATATCGTGATAATTGTAAATGCTTTAGGAAAACTCAGAAAATCCTGGAAAAAAGACTGAGCTCAAAATTTTAAAAATTGTAATAAGTTGTACGTCAGCAGAACAGAATGCTCAGACTTCGATAAAATCCACTCAGTATGTTAGCACGCAGTTGAAAAATTAAACGTTTATCCTTATAGTTTTTAGTTCTTTTTAACGCATTGATTCAAAAACGCTATGCAATTTTTTAAGAAGCCAAGTACAAAATATTATATAGAATTCAAATCGATTTGAAATGATTTAGGATTGAAATAGTTCGGGTGAAATATATAGGGGTAAAGTTAAATTGATCAAATATTATAACGCCACAAAATTAAAACTCACATTTTTTATTCAGTTACGATCTATTAAGCGAGTATGTACTAGTTTTCCTTACTGTCACTGAAAACACACGCTCACAATTCTAATCTTAAAACATGCTGCTATTTTTCAGTGAATTTACTCAATGAAAGTGTATACGTTTTTAGGCATAACGGATTATATCTAAATAAATTGTCCTATTAAACTGAACTGTCTCCAAGTTTCTAATCACCCATGCGAGCCAAACTTTGGGCATTAGCTGGTCATGGTTTTTTCTCAGAAGGCAAAAGATCTGACCGCCGGCTGGACTTCAACACGAGACGAGTTCCAGTTCTGAACTTGATAGTTGGGGGCAACCTGTCTGTCTTCACATCCATCTCAATGTCACTTCAGTACAAAATGCCCTGTTTGCTGGTCAGAAACTCGGGCGGTGTGGCTGATTTTTTGGACGCCATCATGCGCAAGCTACCTAGGTAAAAAAAATTAACTGAAAAAATGATGACAATTTGAATCTAATTCTTTTTAGTTTGCCAGAGTTGGGTCAGGAGGTAGATCTTGCAAGGTGTAATGAACTCATAATGAACTTGACTTTTGAACAGTCAGAG
>NW_027449950.1:0-13342 GCF_964194025.1 Convolutriloba macropyga
TCATGAAAATTTTGAACTTGTACGTTAAGAGGTAAAAAAGTTAGTTGCAACTCAACTTACCATTTACCATTAGACCCAGATGAAATATTAAAAAATAATAATTTTTTGTAGAGTTTCCACTTTCGTCACAGTTTTCGCCTAGGAGTATTTTACTGTAATCTTTTTATATTAGGACAAACGTATGAGGTACAATTTACCATTGATGACTCATAGGTATTATTAGGGATCAACAAAAAAATTAAGCAATTTTGGGTAGTTTTCACTACTACAACAATATTCCTAAATGAAATATTTATGACTCACATGAAACAATTTACATGCATAATTTGGTGTTTTTCCACATTTCAAACATAAATGCCGAGAACTTTTCATCCATATGCATGACCAAACTTGTTTGGTTATAATTTTTCAAAAAGTGGCAACACGTGTATACACTCGCTTCTCTTCTCGTTGTTGTAGGGATCACTAAGAGCAAAAAATGATCGCAAAAAAATTTTAATGCAAAAATTATTTGAGTGCAAGACATTTAAACAAGTCTATTCCGTTTTGCAGTCTTAGAACACGAGAGAGATTTTCGAATTGGATATCGCTCACACTTTTATCTTTGCCTCCTTTGTGCAATATTTACCACTCAAGTCCGAGCGTTATAGGCATTTGATATGGCACGTGATATAGGCATTTGTACACCTGTACAACTTATGGCGACAAAAGGAAACGGAATTGCAGGTAACACACGAATAATTTTTCACAAGATAAAGTTGTTCCGGGCGGTCAGGATTGTCTTTGTAAAAGATTTCATCATACGGCTCATCGCATGTTTCTGAGTCAGAACATCCATTGTGCTGGACCCAAACAAGACGTCGAACTTTAGCTAAAACAGTAAACTTTAAAAAAAATTTAGTTGACAAAAATTACATTAATCCTAATCTTCGTATTGGGATTATGATTAAGTTTTTATTTCAATATGGAACAATCACTTATACTCTTGATAACGTGCACTTAAATATTTCTCGTGTGGGATCACACAATTTTTTCTCGTGTGAAAATAGAATTACACGATTTTTCGTGTGCTAGTCCCAAGTCGTGTGATAATTTTCCACACGATTATTCGTGTAATGTGAAAACATGGGTTGAAAGACGAAAAAAATATTCTCAATAGTTTTGAAGTCCAAGTTTCTCATTGCCGGCCAATAGGGTTACAAAAAAAGTTTTGTGTAAAATTTACAGTTAGTGCAAAATCCCTCAAACTTCATCAAACATTCCGGAAAAAGAGACCGACGGCTTTTGAATTGCCATTGTTGAGTTGGACATCTTTTAACTCTTTTTCAAGGCAGAGTTGTAGAGAAAACAACTCAGAGAATACAAGGCTTTTTATTATTTTAAACAAATTATCACACCGTTTCGTCAAAGGTAAAAACATTGCAAGATGCCTTGCTGTCTTTTGATCTGCATTATGTAGAAAATGCGAACTGCACTAGAGAAACAAAGACTAGTAATTCTTGTATTGATGCCGCGTATTCAAACGTTAAAATTGATTTGAAAGTGTCTCCAACTACGATAACAGTATTATACGCTCTTTTTTGGATTCCCGGATTGGAATTGAGTCACTTAGAAAAATAAATTGATGATGATTGTATGATTAAAATTAAGACAAAACTTAATGACACAAATGCAATTATTAATCTTCAGTTTTATATGCAACATGAATTACAGAATTTTGATTTAAATCTTGATCAATTAAGTTGTGAAGAAGCCATGAAAAATTCTAAGTTTCTGTTGAATAAAAGTGTTGAAAAATTTGTTCCTATGAAAATTTGTAAAGGTACAAAGAATAAAACATTGTGAGTTGACAACGAACTTAAACATCTGGCTACCAAGAAACGACAGAAATACGTATTATCAGCGATTAAAAAATGCAGATGGCCAGAAAAACTCGAAATCTTTTTTTGACTGCGCGGAATAAAAAGGCAAAGTTGCAACGCAAGATAGGCTCAATAAAGAAACAGCTGATAAATTCATGAGCTATTTTTCTTCAGTTGGTAAAATCTTAGCATCAAATTTTGAGTCTAAGAAAGAGAAAATTTCTAAAAGCAGCAGTATCAGTGTACGATCAACGCGACTAACCAGTGCCACTTTGCTTGAAGTACGGGAAATATTAAATAAATTGCAAACCAAATAAAGCAGATTGTTTTGAATTGAACAACTTTTTTCTCAAGAAACTCGAATTAGTAATTGTGCCAATACTAACAAAATTAATCAACAAATGTATCGATGAAGGACGTTTTGCACCTTGCTTGAAAAAAGTTATTATAGTAGCGTTACATAAAAATGGTTATGTTGAGGAACCGTCTAACTTCAGACCAATTTCTCTACTCCCGACTGTTGCAAAAGTCTTTGAAACATACCTGTACAACAAAATATCTAATTTTTTGGAATTTTTTGATCTCCTGGACGCAAATCAATAGGGTTTTAGACGACAAAAAGGAACAATTGATGCATTAGCGCATTTTGTTGAAAACGCTAGGGACATTTTAAAAAAGCAAGCAAAGTGCTCAATAGGGTTATTTCTAGATTTGAAAAAGCATTTGAAAAAGCACGGTTTATCATAACTTACTTCTTAGAAAAATTGCTAACATAGGTTTGAGACGCCCAATGCTTGAAATTATGAAATCTTGCTTATCTGATAGAAAATAAACTTTTAGATAAGATGCTGCAAGAAGGAGTCCGAGAACTGTTACTTTTGGCGTGCCTCAAGGTTCAATTTTAAAACCACTACTTTTCATCATATACGTCAATGACATCAGAAAACAATGCAAGTGCTCTACAATAACGCTCTATGCCGACGATACTGCTTCGCAGCCAAAAAAATGCAAATGAAATTTTTTTTCAACGTGATATTGACGACATCGGCCTCTACTTAAGCGATAACAAACTGACGCTCAATTTTGAAATAACGATTAATCTAAACTTAGGTGGAAATTATACGATGAATTCAACGCAACCCTTACTTTACGAAGTAAAGTATTTAGGCGTTTTTCTGGACAACAAACTGGATTTCAAAAAACACATAAATAGCGTCGCAGCAAAATTGACGAAATTTACGGGATTGTTTTACAAACTGATGGTTACATTGAGTATTAAGCGATTATTCGTAGTATATAAGGCTTTTGTTCAACCTGTAATACAATATGAAGTACTTATGTACGGAACTGCAAACAAGACAAGCCTGAAGTTGAACGAATATAAAATCAAAAAAATTGCGCGAATTATTTTCAGGAAACAAAGTTATCAATCAACAGCGAACGAACGGGAAAAATATGGAATCTTCCTGATGAAAGAGCTACATATTTATGAGCTTTTAAAAAATTTAACGAAAACAATTAGGCGAGAACATAAAACTGAAAATTTTAACAGTTTTTTTGAGGATTCAGAGCTTGTCAGGTTAGATGAGAAAAGATCAACAAGTAAGAAACTAAAGCCTAGCAATCAATTTACTGGTATCAACCCAAAGAAAATTGGAACACGAACAAGAAAATTGCTAAATTTTATATTTAATTTCGACTCAAAATTTGTTCATTTCATAGGGAGTTGTTGCAGATCCGGAATTAATACACACCACCATACTTTTCTTGCAAATATTATACAAGGAAATGGTATCATAGAACTTTTGTTAGTTTTTTTGGCAACAGTCTAAAACTTTAAAAGTTTTTTATCCTTTTACAAATCTCCGTTATGTTTCCTAATCTCGTTATGTTTCTCGTTATGTTTCCTAACGTATACTTGCTGTCATTCACTCTTTTTAAACCTTAAAAACAAACAAATATCAACCTCCTATCCCCGCCCCTATTTGCTAACAAATTTGAACTGCTTCCCAAAGGCAGTTCAAGTTATTAGAGAATCCAAAGCTTTTGAGCCTTATACTTTTGAATTACTCTGACCGGAGCCACGAACTCATGCAGAGAAATCACTCCGTTCTTTTTTGTCTATAGAAATTTTTGTTAACCGCAAAAGCACGGAAAAAGTTCTTATAGCGGTTTGTCATTTTTTAAGTGACAGCACACACACGTAAAATTACCTGAAATGTGCATGTAGTCATCCTGTACATTTTAACTGAAATTCAACTGAACAATGCAAACTTACGCAAGTAGATAACGCCTTTACAGTGAAGGTATTGTGAAAGCAAAGTGCCCGAAAAGTTGGGGTAAATTTGCTGGTAGGACAACTACATCCAGATTTCAGTACAGTTAATATAATGGCCCAACTCCCTCTGACGCCACCCCAATTTGGCCCTTCAGAAGTAACCCCCCGGCTAAGGTGTAAGCTCAAAATCGTCCTGGTCCAGACCATTTTTAGCGAAGGTCTAATCTTTGTGCGCACGAAAGTACAGGGTCTGGAAGTTGAAATGAGTGCATTTGAGTCCTATCATGGACGGATTTAAGCGCAACTGAGTCTGACCATAAACAGCTTCGAGTGCAACTGAGTCTGGGTCAGGAATGCTTCAAACCCAACTGGGTCTGGACCGAAAATGCTTCGAGCGCAATTGGGTCTGAACCAGGAGTGCTTCAAGCGCAGGATAATTGATAATCCTGCGGTCGAAGCCTTCAGATCAGAGAGCATTTCGAGCGCAACCTGGTCTGATCAGAAATGCTAAGAGCGCAATTGAATATACAGCAATATCGATCCAAAATTGGTTCAGCACATACAGTGCAAAAATTGACCCCTTAACTCAACAAAACTTTATGCAAAAAATTTATGGGGATGTTCCCAACTACCTCAGGAAACTAAGAAGCTTATAAAAATTGGCTTCTTTTTTCATTTTGGGGTATCAATTATGGTTGGAATCAATTTGACACAAAAATGCGATTATTTTGAAATTTGCCCTTGAATAACCCTTTGATCAGGCAGATTTGGGAATCAACTGGATGGTCGAAGCAAGAAGTTTTTGTTACCAGCAAAACGCGACTACGATTGTTTGATTTTATAGAGTAGTTTCTGAAATACTATCAAAAGTTTGAAGAAAGTATTTTCAGTATCAGAACAGTAGCCTAGATCTCCAAATCTTACGCAAGAAGAGCCCCAGAAAGTGTTCTAACGTTCTTTTGTACCCAAATTATTTCTGCCAAGACAAAATTGGTTGCGCAAAGTTTCAAAAACTACTCCAAATAGACTTAAAGAATCATACAAACGTTTGGACAGATCTAAAACAAGAAAAAAAGACTGCGCCCAATACAAATCAAATTCTTTGACTTGTAAAGGAATCTACTACTACTACTACTACTACTACTACTACTACTACTACTACTACTACTACTACTACTACTACTACTACTACTACTACTACTACTACTACTACTACTACTACTACTACTACTACTACTACTACTACTACTACTACTACTACTACTACTACTACTACTACTACTACTACTACTACTACTACTACTACTACTACTACTACTACTACTACTACTACTACTACTACTACTACTACTACTACTACTACTACTACTACTACTACTACTACTACTACTACTACTACTACTACTACTACTACTACTACTACTACTACTACTACTACTACTACTACTACTACTACTACTACTACTACTACTACTACTACTACTACTACTACTACTACTACTACTACTACTACTACTACTACTACTACTACTACTACTACTACTACTACTACTACTACTACTACTACTACTACTACTACTACTACTACTACTACTACTACTAATACTAATACTAACCGGAGTTCTTGCCTATTTTACTGGTTATTACCGGTGACACCTCGACCCGGGTTGAGTCTGATCAGAAGTGGATTCGAGCGCAGGAGCGGACTGAAACTGTCGAGCGCATTTCGACCGCACACTAATGGTCGAGCGCACTTCGAGCGCAAAGAGACTGTGGAGCGGACTTGAGTCTCGATCAGGGAATTATTGGTCTGGGACTGTCTGTACCAGGGCGACTTCGAGCGCACACCTCAGCCTGGACCACTACAAGTCAGAGATTCACTTGTGAACAGACCGTCGTTGGACAAAATTTCGTATGAGAAATTTTCTTATGCTCTGAACTCGGTGGACATCAGAAACCACATAAACGAAATCTTGTTTGAGCAAAATCACCTAAACAAAATCACAAAGACGTTTAAAGATAAGTTAGTTTGATGCATTGTCCCGCGAGGTTTTAGATAGTGAATAGGTGATTTTTCATCCGTTTCGATAGCAACTTATGCAAATTTCTTCAGAAAAAGCAACAGGGGCAAACCTAGATATTCAGCTTTAAATATACGAGAAATCACAAAAAGTTTTCTTCCAAAGAATTGCGTGCCATATCTTTTTGCTGAACGATCTCGAAGTGTACGCATAACATCACATCGTAATAGAACCAAGTTGCTTGATTTTTTTCGTTTTCCAACGCAACGTCGCTCCAATAGATCATCAATTGTTTGACATTGATGGTTCTGTTGTTCCTGGTGCAGACAAAGTACGAGAACATAAACAATTGTGAAGGATCCTCGGCCAAAATGAACTCCAATATGTATAGTATCGAATTTGACTCGACATATTTTTGGACATTGGTGTGGCTTAAGATGAATCCAAAGCAAGCCGAAGTAAAAGTAAGCCGACATAAAAGCAAGCCGAAAGTTATGTAATTGTTATGCAATCTATCAGAAATAATACATTCTTAACAGTTACAATCAACATAGCGCATATTATTATAGAGCATAATGTATTCCAATGCAGAAAAGAAACAAAAGTACGTCAATTACGTCAAAAATATACGTCAAAAATACGTCAAAATTTTATAACTGAAAAATACGTCAAGCAGACTGCTGTCCATAGCCATGCCTCTCATCCGCCGTGGGATGTAATCCGGAAACCAAGGGCCGGTTATCGCGGCGAAGCGCCCACCGGTCCGCCAAGGGCAACTTTAAATTCGGGTATCCCACAATTTTTTCGACTTACTTGAACTCATTTTCAAAGTTCGGCTTGCTTATTAAATAGACTCCGAACAAATTTACAAACTGTGTGATTTCAGATCATTTGAAGCTAGGAACTATATCAATAATACCCCCGGTACCAGTTATTGGTTCCAACGGTTTATATCTATCTTTCCTTCAAGCCCCGTCCGTTCCTAGCTTGGACGGGTGAATAAAAGAAGACTGAATGCGATTTCATATCTTTAAAACTTCCAAGACCAGAGACATATTTTTTGCAGATTCCCAACTGAAACATCTCCGATTTCCAAATTTTAACATCCTATCACTTCCAGGAGCGCAAATTCGACATCTATCAGAATTCTTACCGGAAAAAAGGCAATACGACAATATAGTTTTATTCATTGGTGGAAACGACATCTTCACCGGCTCAACACCATCGAACAAAGAACCAGAAGAAACAGTTGAAGAACTTGCCCTACTAGCCGAAGAACTAATTGGCATCCCATCACGAGGAAGCGACAGCGCGAGTAAAAAGAAGGCCAAAGCAACAAAAGAATTCATCAACAAATTACAAAAAAAGAGTAAAAAGTGGGAATACAGAGGCATCACTGAAGAAGTTTATTCCCCGGAATTACACCTGAGTAACGACGCCGTCCACCTCAACGGGAAGGCCCTTGGAGGAATCTGCTCCATATTAAAGAACAAAATCCTACGCACAAATTTCAGCGCAATTATAGACAAAAAAGACCATCCAAAGGAATAGCACTGTGCTGGGAACTGCGAGTGTGGTTCGTACAACCCCACGAATTACCAACGGTACCAGTAATTGGTTCCAAAGGTAAATAAGTTTTTCTTTCCCCAATTTATTAGTTCCATCCGTTTAAACTTCGAATTTTTCTATAAATCACACACACAACGGAATGAGTTCCAAAACATCTGGTAAACAAATTCAATTAGAGGGTATGAGTATCCAATGTGAAACCTGTTCTAAGCCAATTGGTAAAAAAGAGGCAATCTTCCGTTGCGTATGCTGTGCCACAATCATGCACATGTCCCCAAGCTGCACAATACTTAGCATCAAAATATTAAATGCACTTCAACAGGTCAATCAAAACGTTCTGCTTCTATGCAACGCTTGCGTACAGCAGAACAAACGTGATTTGATTCTGGACATCATAAAAAGTCCACCACAAAAACAGAACAATCTAGAAATAAAAGAGGACATTCAAACCACAATCAAAGAAACTATTAGCAGCAAAATAAATGAAATTGAGAATAAACTGCCAACAGCTAACAACAACATTGAAAAAAACCCCACAGTAAAGGCTAGAACTGCAAATGACCTGGCAATCAGAATAAGAGGAATAGATGAAAGTAAGAAAGAAACCGCTCGTGAAAGAGCTGAAGAAGATATACAAGAAATACAGTCAATCCTCAAATTCCTCAAGCTAGACTGCCAAATTACGGACTGCAGGCGCATGGGTGCTTTCAAAGATGGAAGGCATTGCTCCATTCTTGCAACCATGCCATGCATGTATGACAAAAGCATCTTACTACTCTCACTCTCAAGATTGAAACGATATTGCAAAACAGTGTACATTAGCAAAGACTACTCCCTACAAGAAGAAGAGCAACTGAATAACTGTCTGAAAAAGCGAAAAGACTTAATAGACGCAGGTTTCCCCAGAAAAAACTTGAAAATAATAAATCTGACATTATACGAAAAACAAGATGAAAACTGCGTCGAGTACTTAGACAATTCTCGGTATTCCACCTGACTCGCAAAAAATACAGACAAAAAACAAGAGATATCAATTCTAACGTTTAATTTACATAGTTTCAATGATCTACCACGAAGATTTGCATTTGCAAACGCTATTGTCCCCTACAATCCAGACATTCTTTGCCTAACCGAGACATGGCTCACAGAAGAAGTTCCAAACGAAGCACTCTTTCTCAAAAATTATGTCATTCACAGAATTGACAGAACTTGAAAATGCGGTGTCTCAAAGCATGGAGGTGTTCTAGTGGCGGTAAAAGACAACATTCAATCTAAAGAATTGTTCGTTAAGAACACATGTGAGGGTTGCCTAATCGTAAAAATTAACACTAAAAATGACTCAATCCTAATTGTCTGCATTTACAACCCACCTAAAGGCAGCCCATACAGATGGTGCAAGCAGAAGTTTGAAGACCTCACACAAACGCTAAAGTTTTTAGAGAAGAAAGCAAAGCCAAAATCAATCATCATTACAGGAGATCTCAACTTCTCAACCACTGACTGGAAACAAATGTCGTCACCAGATGAACTTGACAACACCTGGCTCAACTATTTCGTAGATGAAAATTTTGAACAAATGCTAAACTTCACTGACCTTTTGGGGTTTAAAAAACAGCTAGATGTCTTCCTAACAAACGAACCACAATTTTGGATCAATTCGAAAATCGAAACCAAAATTAGTAATAACTATGCCCTCAACAACAAAAAATGCTCAGATCATTACGCTTACATAACACGATACGAATGCAACTACGATCAAGCGAACGATCGCAGTAGACCAAAATACGCTTACAAAAGAATAGATTGCATTAAATTCAACGGCAACATCTCAAAAAACCCATTTAACCCCTATTGTTACAGTAACGTTGACGAACTTCTTAAACAGTGGTATGAATGGTTCAATCGCCTTTTCGATCAAAATGTCCCAAGAGTAACTCAGCACAGATCACAGCTCCCCCCGTGGGTGTCAAAAAGCACATCCCATGAAATGAAAAAACTATCAACTTTGAAACGAAAAGCAATTGCCCATCCAAGTCCTGCTCCAAGCACACTAAACAAAATGGATTGTCTCGAAGAAAAAGTCAACACACTTTGTAAAAACGATCAAGTCATCTATGAAAGCGAGATTTTTGCAACACGTCAATTCAGCGTTATTCAAAAATATTTACGATCAATTAAAAAAGTCACACTATTCCCAAGCGAGATGCACCTAAATGAACAAACTGCTAACACCAATGAAGAGAAAGCCGAGTTGTTCAAGAGTGTTTCCAGAGTGCTTTCAGTTCAAAAAAATCAAATGTTGAGAACCAGTTCAGAAATATTTCAGAAAAAGAAATTGAAAGTATACTAAACAAACTTGATACTAGTAAAGCCAACGGCCCTGATGATATAAGTCACCTGTTTCTGAAAAATCTATCAAAAACAATAAGCAGATCCTTACTTCTACTTTTTCAAACATTCATTAACAAAGGTAAATTTCCAGCATATTGGAAACAAAGTGACATAACAAAAATACACAAAGAGGGCGATAAAGCCGCAATCAATATGTATAGACCAATTAATTGCCTATGTTGCCTCTCAAAAGTTTTCGAGAAACTTATTTTCAACAAACTCTATGAGCACGTTAAAGGAACACTTCACAATTCCCAGTTTGGTTTTCGGCCTCAACATTCAGCAATTATTTAAATGTTATGCTTTCTAGATCTCGTTCTCTACCTAGATTTCGAGAAAGCGTTTGATACAGTACCACACCACCGTGTTGTTGCAAAACTGTCGGAATCAGGGATCGGGGAAAAGCGCTCAGATTAATAGCCAACTACTATGACGACAGAAAACAACGTGTTCGCATTGCAACCTCAACGTCGAGCCTTCGTGACGTCACTAGCGGCGTACCGCAAGGTTCAATCCTGGGGCCACTATTTTTTTCGTCTACATAAATTATTTACCACAAAAAATCGAATACAGTCAAACCTACGGTTATGCAAATGATTACAAATTGCTCTCTAATAACAAACATGAACTTCAAACTGATCTCCAGAAATTAAATGAATGGTGCAATAACAACGAAATGCGCCTCCATGAAAACAAATGCAAGATCCTCTGTTTCAAGAAAAAGTCACTCTTTACAATAAAAAATGAAACTGTCAACATCTTGTCTCATCAAAAAGATCTCGGAATACAAGTTTGTGATAACCTCACTTGGCATCAAAACGCAAGCACACGAGCCTCCAAAACTCTTAAAGCACTTTGGTACCTCAGAAGAAATCTTCACCACAGAACTCTCCCTCAAATTAAATTAAACGCATACACGGTTACATTGTACCAATTATATCCTACGCCTGCCAAGTGTGGTATCCGTCTAAATGCGATCTAGTACTCACCGAAAGAATCCAAAAAAATGTGACGAAATGGATAATAGGTCCTTCTCTCATATATAAGGAGCGTTTAATCAAACTGAAAATTCTACCTCTATCTTTTTACTTCGAACTTCACAGCTTATTACTACTATGTGATCTCATAAACAATAAATACAACATTGCCATAGAAAAGTTTATACATTTCAACAACAATAATCGGACGAGACAAGGCGCGAAATGTGAAATCAAACTTACGAAAAAACGATTACTCAAAAGCGACGAAAATTTCTGGTCGAGAACAGCCTATCTCTATAATATCGTCAACAAACAGACAGACCTTACAGACAACAAAAATATAAAATATCGGATCAGCGACATTTATTGGAAATTCTTTGTTAGAAGTTTTAACGAAATTGACATGTGCACTTGGAGAATTTGCTGCCTGTGCAAAAATTGTAACCCCATTTCGAAACTATCTCATTTATAACGATCAACAAAGGTGCTTCAACCCGTGCATTGCAGAAGCCTGAACTACTACTACTACTACTACTACTACTACTACTAATCTCATGAATTGCCTAAATTTTGCCTGAAAAAGCGCGGCTTTATTATTGTTATCCTCAAAGTATTAGCGAAGAGATTTTTAAGACTTTTCCAAGGACGGGAAATTTGAGAGTATTTGAACGCTATCTTGAAAAAGTTTCACACGTCGGAGGCATTGTCAGTAGAGATGACCTCGGCTCTTACAAAAGTGCTGAATTAATATTATAAGGAAGGTTTTGAATACTCGTTTAGGCGTCTATGAATTCCACTGACTTCGTTAGGAGATATCGGATCTTTTCAACAATTGCTCTCCTTGTAAAAGGGGATCTATTCATGAATAAAATTTAGGCGAGCAATTTATTATCCAATCAGAGACAACTAATAACTTTCCATCCAGGCGCATACTATGTTCAACTGAATAGAAAAAAATACGCCATGCTATTTTAAATAGCCGAAATGGAGTCCAGAGCGAAAACAATTTCCAACTGGCAGGTCGGTGGTTGCAATTGGCGCTCGTTGTGGCGTCGCCGCGATAACCGACCCGCCATTTCCGGATTCCATCCCACAGAGCATGAGAAGCATAGCCGTGAACAGCGCTCCGCAATTGCGGTTGAACTAATATTCGGTTATCTAAACTATAGGCCGAGTAATATTGTGGTAATGCATAGCACAGAAGGTGGGCGATTCTCTCCTAAATACCAGGGGGGGGGGGGGCAAATGTTGAAAAGATCCGAGATATCCATTAACAAATATACAGTTATTTGTAAGAGTGCTAGGCGATTGTAAGCTATTTTAATTCTCATGGTAAATACAATGTGGAAGCATTTTATAATTTATAAATTGGCGAGCAGATGAGCTCAGGAAAGTTGTCAAAAATTGTTACTGCTTCCCAGTTGTAACAAAACTGGTGCATTAGAAAGACCCGGATTGAACTGAAAGTCTCGATCAATACTGGGCCAGTCTAAATGCAAGTCTACAAGCTCATATCAGCACTGTGCATGTCTAAATCATGTCTGCCAGTCGGACAAGTCGTTGCCAAGATTTTGATGACACTTGCAAGTTGATTCCCAAGTCAAAACCAACTTTTCAAAAAATTTCGTGGGAAAAATTCGTGGGAAAGTTCAAAAAATTTTGTAAGGTGCAACGATTTTTGAATTAATTTTCAAGAACTTTCTAGGGCACCTGGCATCTGATACCAGCTGATAGCAAGTGACACAAGGGGACCGGGGAAGGTCAAGTATACCCATATTGGACCATTTTCAGGTGTTTCTGAGCCGTTTTCAGCCGTTTTTCAGCTGTTTGAGGCAGCCAAATTTTAGCCGAAAATCGACAGTTCTTGATTTTTTTTAGATTTACGAAATGACCAGCATCCCTATCAGAGGAAAAATTGTGAACAGGGGTAACGCAGTTAGGGCCCCCTTGCTGTCCCGAGGCCCTGTTAGCCACAAGCAAGCGCCAATGGATCCAAAATGTACCAAATCAGCCAGAATATGACGATTTCGATGCCTCCCTACAAATTAGCCAGTCTTGCCAACCTCTTTCTTGCGCTTCTCTCTCTCTCTCTCTCTCTCTCTCTCTCTCTCTCCTTCCTGTTTGCTCTCTCACTTTGCACTCTCTCGCTCCTCTCTCTCTCTCTCTCTCTCTCTCCCTCTCTCTCTCTCTCTCTCTCTCTCTCTCTCTCTCTCTCCCTCTCTCCTCTCTCTCTCTCTCTCT
>NW_027449951.1:0-11862 GCF_964194025.1 Convolutriloba macropyga
AATTCTATGTGTGTAGCATTATTAGGGAAGTGTTGTTTGATGGCACCTCTCTACTTGATGCACCAAAGAACTACCTTGATGGCTCATGACCGCTGGTAATCTGTCGTCGCTAGTAGTTCGGAACTGAGAACAAATATGTTCGCAAATTACAACAATTATACAGCATATTGCTGAATAAAGCAGAACCGAATAATACTCAGTGACTTTACACCAAGACTGACTAATGTCTGGATTGTATCGTCCTACTCGAGTAAGGCGAAGAAAAGCTAGAAAGATACGCTTTTCACAAAGCAGGCTTAATGCATGCAAACCAAGGAGGAAGGAGTGATGCCCCTCCTTATAATAAGCAGAACCAAATAAAGAACAGACAGCATCATCTGTACAGTGACCAAGAAGAGGTGAAACTTCTGTATGTGAAAAGGCAATTTGAGCGAGATTTATTAGCAGACTAGTATTATGTTGTTTCTAGTAGGCGAAAGCCGAAACATCAACATGTGAAAATCTGATATTAAATCCTCAATCATTTTCCCTAGTATTATACAGCTATGAGTAACCTTAATTGGACACGGCAATTATTGCTGACCGGTGAAACTTTCGCATGGGAAAGACACACACACTTCTTGACAAAGCAATAAGTATTATGCTGTTTCTAGTACGCGAAAGCAGAAACATCAGCATGTGAAAGTTGTGAAGTTGAAGAATTTTTGTGTTGAGTACGATGTTGTTACTAGTAACCATGTCGACAGCTGAGAACTGTTCTCTAACCAATAGAAGGTGAAACTTCTGTATGTGAAAAGGCAATTTGAGCGAGATTTCTTAGCAGACTAGTATTATGTTGTTTCTAGTAGGCGAAAGCCGAAACATCAACATGTGAAAATCTGATATTAAATCCTCAATCATTTTCCCTAGTATTATACAGCTACTAGTAGCCGTAATTGGTCAGGGAAACATTGTTGACCGGTGAAACTTCACATGGGAAAGACACACAAATTACTTGACAAAACAATAAGTATTATGCTGTTTCTAGTATGCGAAAGCAGAAACATCAGCATGTGAAAGTTGTGAAGTTGAAAAGTTTTTGTGTTGAGTACGGTGTTGTTACTAGTAACCATGTCGACAGCTGGAAAGCTGTTCTCTAACCAATAAAAGGTAAAACTTCTGTATCTGAAGAGGCGGCGTGATTGAGATTTTTAACAGACTAGTATTATGTTGTTTCTAGTAGGCGAGAGCCGAAACATCGACATGTGAACATCTGGTTTTTAAATCATGAGTCAATTCTCCCTAGTATGATACAGTTGTTAGCCGGTATTGGTAACAGTAGAACAGAGATTTGGAGGGCAAAACCTGCTCATGGGAAATGCTCACAGAGCGCTATCTACCAGTACACATAGTATTATGCTGTTTCTAGTACGCGCGAGCCGAAACATCAGCATGTGAAATGTGTAATCGTGGGTAACTCTAAGTGTGTAGAGTACTGTGTAGTAACTAGTAGCCATGCCAAAGCATGCATTGAAACTCTTCGTGATTTAAAAAGCTCAAAGCAAGATTGACGAGGCCGCAAGGCTATGTCTTTCTAAATTCGAACAAATCGAAAGATTGTTCAAAGTACAATTAAACTGATTGATCCTGTCAGTTGCCATATGCTTGTCTGAAAGACTAAGCCATGCATGTGCAAGCGAAGCTTGAAAAAGTGGAACCGCGAATGGCTCATTAAATCAGTTACTATCTATTAGTTGATTTGCAAGCTAAATGAATAACTGCGGTAACCCTGCAGCTAATGCATGCTGATTGTCCGACACTGTCGGAGACTTTTACAAGACTACACCGGGTGATTTGCTAAGTACAGACACATCCCGTGATGAGTCCTAGTAACTGAAAGATCCCAGATAGCTTCGGCTTGGGGACGGAACTTCCGAATTTCTGACCTATCAACCTATGATGGTAGTGTAACGGACTACCATGGTTGTGACGGGTAACGGGGAATCAGGGTTCGATTCCGGAGAGGGAGCCTTAGAAACGGCTACCACATCCAAGGAAGGCAGCAGGCACGCAAATTACCCACTCTCCGCACGAGGAGGTAGTGACTAGAAATAATGATATGAACCTTTATGGTTTGTAATCAGAATGGAATGGACTTAAAAGCTCCATTGATGAACGAGTAGAGGGCAAGTCTGGTGCCAGCAGCCGCGGTAATACCAGCCTCTACAAGCGTATGCAATAGTTGCTGCGTTTAAAAAGCTCATAGTTGGATCTGTTTGAGTAGAACGGCAACATGGTCTTCAGTTAAATCTGTTGACTCGTTCCGCTCATCCTTCGCATCGAAGAAATAGTTTGCACTTAAATGTGACGAACTGTGGAAACGGTGTTTTCACCCTGAGAAAATTAGAGTGTTCAAAGCATCCTTTGGGATCGAATAATAAAGCATGGAATAATGGAGAATGACCCGCTACTCGATTGATGCCGGTTGGCTGAGTGCGGTAATGATTGAAAGGAACAGACGGGGGCATTTGTATTGCTACGTTAGAGGTGAAATTCTTGGATCGTGGCAAGACAAACTACTGCGAAAGCATTTGCCAAGAATGTTTTCATTAATCAAGAACGAAAGTCAGAGTATTGAAGAGGATTAGATACCCTCGTAATTCTGACCATAAACTATACCAACCTACAATTTGTCAAAGTCGATCTTGACTTGGCAAGAGATTAACCGGGAAACCAAAGTTTATTGGTTCCGGGGGAAGTATGGTTGCAAAATCGAAACTTAAAGGAATTGACGGAAGGGCACCACCAGGAGTGGAGCCTGCGGCTTAATTTGACTCAACACGGGAAAACTCACCCGGTCCAGACATCTTAAGGATTGACAGATTGAATATCTTTCATGATTATATGGGCGGTGGTGCATGGCCGTTCTTAGTTAGTGGAGTGATCTGTCTGGTTAATTCCGATAACGAACGAGATCTTCTCCATCTAAATAATGAAATTCACTATATGTGAATTCAAACACTTCTTAGAGGAACTATGCGGAATTAAATACCGCAGATGAAGTGAGGCTATAACAGGTCTGTGATGCCCTTAGATGTTCTGGACTGCACGCGCGCTACACTGTGTACTTTTAGATTGAGTACTCAGCCCTTGGTCCGAAATGGACTGGGCAATCAGAGAAAAGTACAGCGCTTCAAGGGGATCGTCTGTTGTAACTTGCAGACGTGAACCAGGAATTCCTGGTACTTATGAGTCAACAACTCATAGGGATTACGTCCCTGCCCTTTGTACACACCGCCCGTCGCTACTACTGATTGGATAGTTAAGCAAGAATTGCAAATTCCTACTGTTGGGACTTCGGTCTCCGGCAACGGGATGAAGCGGATCGAGCTTAATTGTCTAGAGGAAGTAAAAGTCGTAACAAGGTTTCCGTAGGGGAACCTGCGGAAGGATCAGTGATTGATTCCTTCGGGCATGGCTGCTGGTAGAGGCCATGTCTGTAGTGCGCATGACGCTCTGTCGCTAGAGATTGCTTGGCAACCAATCTCGAATTATGTATCGAGCTCAAAAACTACTTGTGTGGATACATAGTTCAGCAGTCATGGCAAGGGACTGCTTAAAGGGAGACTAGTTAGCAAAAGCAGCCTAGCAGAACTGCAGCTATCTAGATCTCAGAAGCTGGGTTATAGAAGCCCAGCTATAGACTTGTGAATGAGAAAGGCCTAAAAAGGTCCACAAGTCGCGTGGTTAGAACCGACACGCAAAAATCCCAGCGAGTGACAGAGCGTTGCGCTGTTCAGTGGGAAAGAGTTGAGCTACTCGGGGCGCCCACTGAACTTGCTCCGAGCCAAAGGCTCGAAAAAACACAGCTTAGCCTCAGATCCTTTACATAGAAGGCTAGCTAAAATAAACTTACCTTGGACGAGGGTAAAGTTTAGTCAGTTCTTAGGGGAGAGTAATCCACAGCTTCTCGCCCTCTGAACATTCTCCCAGATATGTAGGTCTGGGAGAGTCTCCTCCTGTTCTTCGGAATCTGGAGGTAGACAAAGACAGTACGATACGATCTTGCATCGGGATGACTAACCGATAATGATCATAATCTGACAATTTTTCCGGCTTGAGGCACTGGAGTCAGATTAAAGACACATACTGAACTAAAGGCGTATGTGCAAAGCTTGTCGGAGTGTAGAGAGTCAAGCTGAGTTGACTCGTCACGTGGTGATGACAACAGCCATGTGCAAAACACTCACAACTTTATCGTCTATGTGGAAAAGGTTGCTAACAGCGCTCTCTATGAGAGGCCCTCGCATATAACTATACGAGGAAAAGGCGATAGAGTTGTTTGAATGTGGGGCAGGTTCATCGACAAGCTAAGTTGATCACATTCTTGTTGTGGCATCCTACTAGAATTGGTCACGGTCTGCACCAACTCTCCCCAAGTTGGCCAGACTTAAAACTAGAAATAAGGTTTGCAGCTATGTGAACCTAGAAACTGTAAAGGAGTTGAAAGAACTTAAAGGAATTGAAAGAGGCCTTGAGGTATATCCTCTTGGTAAAGACCCACAAAAGCTCACAAAAGTGGCTTCGAAGGGCAAAACTGGTTCATCCAAAACAATTGGAGAGCTTAAAGCAGAACCAATTCGAATGAAACACTATTGGTGAAACTTCATCATGAGAACGTCACAAGCTGATCACGCTCTATGATATGACTAGTATTATGTTGCTTCTAGTAGGCTAAGCGCAAGCCGAAACATCAACATGTGAAAGTCGTAGAATTTTGCAATCAAACTGTGGCTAGTACTGTGATGTTACTAGTAACCTGGTGTTCCGTCATATGGCCAAGAGAGCATTTGAAGGCGAAACTTCTGCATGGGAAAGCTGCATCATGATCAAAATTTTATATCGAGTATTATGTTGACGTTAGTAGGCCTTGGCCGAAAACGCAGCATGTGAAAGGTATAGATAAAAGTTATTGTTGCAGTCAGTACTGTGTAGTTACTAGTAGCTGGATTTAAGCTCAAAATGAGACACTGTTGGTGAAACTTCATCATGAGAATGTCACAAGCTGATCAAGCTCTATGATATGACTAGTATTATGTTGCTTCTAGTAGGCTAAGCGCAAGCCGAAACATCAACATGTGAAAGTCGTAGAATTTTGCGATCAAATTGTGGCTAGTACTGTGATGTTACTAGTAACCTTGTGTTACGTCATATGGCCAAGAGAGCATTTGAAGGCGAAACTTCTGCATGGGGAAGCTGCATCATGAACAAAAGTTTATATCGAGTATTATGTTGACATTAGTAGGCCCTGGCCGAAAGCGCAGCATGTGAAAGGTATAGATAAAAGTTATCGTTGCAGTCAGTACTGTGTAGTTACTAGTAGCTGGATTTAAGCTCGAAATGAGACACTGTTGGTGAAACTTCATCATGAGAACGTCACAAGCTGATCACGCTCCATGATATGACTAGTATTATGTTGCTTCTAGTAGGCTAAGCGCAAGCCGAAACATCAACATGTGAAAGTCGTAGAATTTTGCGATCAAATTGTGGCTAGTACTGTGATGTTACTAGTAACCTTGTGTTACGTCATATGGCCAAGAGAGCATTTGAAGGCGAAACTTCTGCATGGGGAAGCTGCATCATGAACAAAAGTTTATATCGAGTATTATGTTGACGTTAGTAGGCCCTGGCCGAAAGCGCAGCATGTGAAAGGTATAGATAAAAGTTAGCGTTGCAGTCAGTACTGTGTAGTTACTAGTAGCTGGATTTAAGCTCGAAATGAGACACTGTTGGTGAAACTTCATCATGAGAACGTCACAAGCTGATCACGCTCTATGATATGACTAGTATTATGTTGCTTCTAGTAGGCTAAGCGCAAGCCGAAACATCAACATGTGAAAGTCGTAGAATTTTGCAATCAAACTGTGGCTAGTACTGTGATGTTACTAGTAACCTTTTCTTACGTCATATGGCCAAGAGAGCATTTGAAGGCGAAACTTCTGCATGGGGAAGCTGCATCATGAACAAAAGTTTATATCGAGTATTATGTTGACGTTAGTAGGCCCTGGCCGAAAGCGCAGCATGTGAAAGGTATAGATAAAAGTTATCGTTGCAGTCAGTACTGTGTAGTTACTAGTAGCTGGATTTAAGCTCGAAGTGAGACACTGTTGGTGAAACTTCATCATGAGAACGTCACAAGCTGATCACGCTCTATGATATGACTAGTATTATGTTGCTTATAGTAGGCTAAGCGCAAGCCGAAACATCAACATGTGAAAGTCGTAGAATTTTGCGATCAAATTGTGGCTAGTACTGTGATGTTACTAGTAACCTTGTGTTACGTCATATGGCCAAGAGAGCATTTGAAGGCGAAACTTCTGCATGGGGAAGCTGCATCATGAACAAAAGTTTATATCGAGTATTATGTTGACGTTAGTAGGCCCTGGCCGAAAGCGCAGCATGTGAAAGGTATAGATAAAAGTTAGCGTTGCAGTCAGTACTGTGTAGTTACTAGTAGCTGGATTTAAGCTCGAAATGAGACACTGTTGGTGAAACTTCATCATGAGAACGTCACAAGCTGATCACGCTCTATGATATGACTAGTATTATGTTGCTTCTAGTAGGCTAAGCGCAAGCCGAAACATCAACATGTGAAAGTCGTAGAATTTTGCAATCAAACTGTGGCTAGTACTGTGATGTTACTAGTAACCTTTTCTTACGTCATATGGCCAAGAGAGCATTTGAAGGCGAAACTTCTGCATGGGGAAGCTGCATCATGAACAAAAGTTTATATCGAGTATTATGTTGACGTTAGTAGGCCCTGGCCGAAAGCGCAGCATGTGAAAGGTATAGATAAAAGTTATCGTTGCAGTCAGTACTGTGTAGTTACTAGTAGCTGGATTTAAGCTCGAAGTGAGACACTGTTGGTGAAACTTCATCATGAGAACGTCACAAGCTGATCACGCTCTATGATATGACTAGTATTATGTTGCTTATAGTAGGCTAAGCGCAAGCCGAAACATCAACATGTGAAAGTCGTAGAATTTTGCGATCAAACTGTGGCTAGTACTTTGATGATGCTTGTAGCCAACCGAATTGGTTGAAAAAGCCCAATAAGTAAGCTAACTTGGGAGAGCTTGTTGGAAACCAAATGCTACTAGATTGGTCCAAATACATCCTTCAACAGGGGATCACTTGGCTCGCTTTACGAAGAGGAGCACAGCTATATGTGTTAATTCGGTATGAATCGCAAGATTTGTTTACCGACCTCTCTAACGCAAAGGCGGTCTCGGCTTCGGCTGTTGACTGCGTCCGATTCAGGGTTATATAACTCTCGATTGAACACATTGATGTTCTATTGTTGGTGCTTCCAATAAAATTGGAACACTTAAAGCAGAACCGATTCAAATAATAGCATTCTGATCAATGATTGCATTCCTTGATCAAGAACTGCTGGAGTCATTGTGATGGCGAATTTTCTTCATAAGAAAATTGCAAAGAGACGGAACTTAATGAGACTAGTATATGTTGTTTCTAGTAAGCGGAAGCTGAAACAGCAACATGTGAAAATCAAGTTTTGTTCAATGATCTCGAGGCGATAAGTACTATGAAGCAACTAGTAGCCTAAGCATGACTCAGATTTGAGACAGTCAAAAGACTGGCGAAACTTCTTCACATGAAAGTTACATAGAGAACTACAAATGTATACAGCGAGTATTATGTTGTTTCTAGTAGGCGAAAGCTGAAACATCAACATGTGAAAGTTGTCTGCAAACTGTAGAACGATATGTGATTAGTACTGTGCTGTTACTAGTAGCCAGTCTGACTGTAGAAGCCAAGACAAAGGGAAACTAATGCATCTGAAAAGGACAAGTTATGGAAAGGTATGCACGATAAGTATTATGTTGTTTCTAGTAAGCGGCAGCTGAAACATCAACATGTGAACGTCGTTGTGTACAGTAACCTAGAACTATATAGTCCTTAGTAACGTGCATTTACTAGTACCTGTAATTGGTATTCAGACTCAGGCAGTTTGGAATAGTTTGGCAAAGATGCACCAGAGAAAACTGGGATTTGATACAGAAAATTGTTGAATACAAGTATTATGCTGCTTCTAGTAGGTTGAATCCGAAACATCAGCATGTGAAAATTGAAAACATTTCTGGTTCGAATTGTCACAAGTATTTGGTGATCTGAGTAGCCAAACTCACTACAACGCCAATTGAAGGCAAAAAATTCTCAACGGGAAAAGCTATTCTCATTGAATGAGCTAACAAGACGAGTATTATGTTGCTTCTAGTAGGCGAAAGCCAAAACATCAACATGTGAAAGTCTTGCTGAACAAATTTAATGTTGTTGAGCTCAGTACCGTGTGAATTAGTAGCCATAATTGGCGAGCGAAAATTGAACTGGCGAAACTTCGTCTTTGGAAAATTGCAGATGCCGAGCACTTATTTTGCAACGAGTATTATGTTGACTGTAGTAAGCGAAAGCCGAAACAGCAACATGTGAAAGCTGTTGAAATTTGTGGTCATTTGCAATAAGTACAAGGAGTGTAACTAGTAGCCAGGTCAAAATTTGGGATAAGAATGAGCAAAAATTCTGCATGAGAACAGTTGAAATTATGAAACTAAATTACAAAGACTAGTATTATGTTGTTTCGAGTACGCGAAAGCGGAAACATCAACATGTGAACGTTTGTAACGAAGTTTCGTTAATTTTCAGCCTAGTACTGAGCAAGAACGAGTAGCCTCATCTCCAATCCCACGCAAAATGTAGTGAAATATGTGAGTGAACCTTATTCACGGTGAGGGTTTCCCGAGGTCTGTATTGCAGCGAGTATTATGTTGCTTCTAGTAAGCGAAAGCTGAAACAACAACATTTGAAAGTTGGAATTAATGACTGAATGGAAACTTCGACCTGTGTTTGATAGTAGTAGCGAACAAAACTGCTGAATCGGTTTCTGTCTCATATTGGTCAGTGAACCAATTAAGAGACAATCAACTACATAACCTGAATTGGGCGAGAGAACCCCCTTAACTTAAGCATATCAGTAAGGGGAGGAAAAGAAATCAACTGAGAATCCCTTAGTAATGGCGAATGAACAGGGAAAAGCTCATCGGGAAGAGAAATGGCAACATTTCTCGGTGTCCGGTATGGTTTGATGCTAGACTGGTGAATTTGTCCTGATGTCTACTGGAAAGTAGCATCAAAGAAGGTGAAAAATCCTGTAAAGGTCATTTTCGATACCAGTCATAATGGCTCATTCCTATGAGTAGAGTTGTTTGAAAGTGCAACTCGAAGCTGGAGATATGTCTCTCCAAAAGCTAATTATAAAGCGAGACCGATAGTAAACAAGTACCGTGAGGGAAAGTTGAAAAGCACTCTGAAGAGAGAGTGAAAAGTACGTGAAACTGTTGAAGGGGAACTGGAGTGAGCGTTACCATACTCAATGCCTTGATATTATATTCTCGGCTACCGAGTAGTGTAGTTGTCGTCTTTTGGCAAATCTTGTTAATGAATCGAGCAGAAGTTTTCCTCGGAATTCTTCTTGTTGATTCTAAACAAAATGAGATAAATTGATCTTGATTGCCTGTCTGACCTCAACTTCCTATTCAATGCTCTCTACAGCCCGTCTTGAAACACGGACCAAGGAGTGTGAGTTGCTTGCAAGTGTTGTCGCTCATTGAAAGCGCACACGCGAATGAAAGTGAACAGTGTAATTTTTATGAATTGCACTACTTTGTGTGGTGAGGGCGCCGATTCGGTGTCCCGCAACCACGGACGGTTTTGCTCTTATTGCATGACTGATCCAGAGCAAGTAGCACACGACCCGAAAGATGGTGATCTATGCTTGGGCAGGGCGAAGCCACGGGAAACCATGGTGGAAGCCCGAAGCGGTTTCTGACGTGCAAATCGATCGTCTGACCTGAGCATAGGGGCGAAAGACTAATCGAAACCATCTAGTAGCTGGTTTCCTCCGAAGTTTCCCTCAGGATAGCAAAAGCTTGAGCAAGATTGAAAAATCTTCGCAAAGCAATTTCATCGGTTAAAGCGAATGATTAGAGGAATGGGGGAAAATTTTTCCTTCACCTATTCTCAAACTATAAATCGGTGAGATGTCCTTGTGACTTAATTGCACTTGGACTATGAATGCAAGCTTTTTGTGGGCCGCTTTTGGTAAGCAGAACCGGCGATGTGGGATGAACCAAAAGTTGGGTTAAGGCGCCTAACTACTTGCTCATGAGTCACCACAAAAGGTGTTGATTGATACTGACAGCAGGACGGTGGTCATGGAAGTTGAAATCCGCTAAGGAGTGTGTAACAACTCACCTGCCGAATCAATCAGCCCTGAAAATGGATGGCACTAGAGCTCGTGGCCTATACCCAACCATGAATATCAATATCTAACGCAAGTTAGATTAGAGAAAAAGAGCCTCACCAGCTCAAAAAATGATATTCATGTGTAGGAGGACACATTGATTGCGCTAAAGTATGCACGCAAGTGTATGCGCGAAGCGATCAATGGAGCAGATCTTGGTGGAAGTAGCAAGTACTCAAATGAGAACTTTGAGGACTGAAGCGGGAAAGGCTTTCATGTGAACAGCGTTTGCACATGAGTTAGTCGATTCTAAAAGACAGGCTAATGCCAAAGTCTTGAATAGTGGTTTCTTGAAAACTGCTGAGTCTCGAAAGAGCATCGGGTTAAAATTCCCGAACTTACTCTCCTGGCATTGAGACGGCAACGTCATTGAGGTCGAACTTTGTCATTGGGACCTTGGGGAAGAGTTATCTTTTCTTTTATAACACGTTGTAGAGTCCTTGGAATTGATTCAATCAGAGATAAGGCTCGAAGCGTGCAAGAGCACAGCAGCATTTGCTGTGTCCCAATTGTTCCTGGTGGCACATAAAAGTTTGGCTTAGCAGATGTCAGGAGAGTGAATCGTACCGATTACCGCATCAGGTCCCCAAGGTGAAAAGCCTCTGGTCTTGGAACAGTGTAGATAAGGGAAGTCGGCAAAATAGATCCGTACCTTCGGAAGAAGGATTGGCTCTGAGGAGTGGGTGTAACAAGCCTTTAGTTTGACGCTTCGGTCTGCTAAAGCGTGCGATGGCCTTCGGGTTGTTGGCGTTTGGTTTGACTGCTAGCTGATATGCTTTAGGTCTATTCTGTTGCACAAAAAACACTCGAACTCTGAACTGGTTCGGACAAGGGGAATCCGACTGTTTAATTAAAACAAAGCATTGCGATGGCTGGTGAAACGGTGTTGACGCAATGTGATTTCTGCCCAGTGCTCTGAATGTCAAAGTGAAGAAATTCAAATAAGCGCGGGTAAACGGCGGGAGTAACTATGACTCTCTTAAGGTAGCCAAATGCCTCGTCATCTAATTAGTGACGCGCATGAATGGATTAACGAGATTCCTACTGTCCCTATCTACTATCCAGCGAAACCACAGCTTTGGGAACGGGCAAAGCTAAATCAGTGGGGAAAGAAGACCCTGTTGAGCCTTGACTCTAGTCTGACTTTGTGAAGTGGCTCGAAAGGTGTAGAATAAGTGGGAGAAAACTTCGGTTTTCGTCAGTGAAATACCACTACTTTCGGTGTCACTTTACTAATCCAGTCAAAAGTAAAGGCACATTTGAATAAAATGGCCTAATTAAAGCGAAAAATCGCAAAACTGCACCATGCCTGGCATCGGAGTAGTTAGATTGAACCCACCTGGAGACAGGGTCAGGTTGGGAGTTTGACTGGGGCGGTACATCTGTAAAATGATAACGCAGGTGTCCTAAGGCTGACTCAGTGGGGACAGAAACCTCACGTAGAGCAAAAAGGCAAATGTCAGCTTGAACTAGATTTTCAGTATGATTACAGACTGCGAAAG